>NW_010533791.1:15373-38141 GCF_000687285.1 Phaethon lepturus
CAACTCTCTCTCCTGCCCCAGCCTCCCTGCTCTCTCCTGACTGTGGATCCCACACCCTGGAGCAAATTGCCCCGTTCGGTGGACAACTGGTTGCCTGCCTGGAGACCCACCACAACCAAGCAAAGACAGAAAGTCACTGCTAACACTGTCTCCCTGAACTGATATTTTTGGAAGGGTTTAATACAACACACTGTTCATCCTGGAGAAGAAGAGTATAAAATAAAACATTGCATGCAAGTAGAAAACCAAAACAAAACAGCAAGCTTGATTTTTTCCCCTAAAAATTGTGACTTCTGCTGTAAAGTTTGCCATTTTTTCTTATGGATATCAAATAAACTGTCTTTTCAGCAAGCTTTATGGGACTAAACAGACTTACAGAACATCCCTGACTGACTTGGGGTGCAGTTCTAGCTTGTATAACTCCCATGATCTGTCCTTTCTGCTTTTCCCATTCCCCTCTCCATTGCCTTCACCCCTGCTTCATGGACATACAACTCTCTGGGGACTGGGGTTTCCTTTCCTTTTTCTGCAGTAGCAAACTCTTATTTTCTTATTCTTCCACCATCTTCCTACATGCAGGGTTACAGGGGAGGAATGCTCAAGGTCTGTGGCAGTTTATTTAGTTCACTCTTAATGGGAAAAATATCTGGGAATCATTTTTGTGGATTCAGACGATTACATGTACATCATTTGCAGTTTTCTTGTTGATATGACATGTGTATAACATTTAGTTTTTTTAGACAATTACATCATGTTATTTGATATATACATAACATCTGTAACGTAATTCATAAAACAAGCTGTGGCATCTCACATGTCTCTGTATTTACTGAATCTCAAAATACAAAGACTTGTCTTTAAAGCTTTGTTTACTTTTGTCTGCATAAAACTTAAGAAAAACCTCACATGATTCTAGATATTAATACAAAACTTAGATGTGAATAAACATAAAACAACACCCTCTAAGTCTGTATCCACAGTAAAATCTCAGATGCAGCTAAATAAATGAAAAGCAAAACATTTTTTACCGTAACTGAAAGTTTCAAATTAAGGAGTATTGGATGTCTTGTTTGACTGAGTGAGGCTGGAAGCCAGCTAGAACTTTCATTTGGATTTTTTCTTTTGTGTCTCTTCAAAATGTTCTTATTATTGAATATCGTATGTCTTGCTGTGTTTCTAGATTCATGCACATTTCCTGCTAAGAACATATGGAAAAGAGTAGATGTTTCAGAGTGAAATCTGGATGACATAATAAACCGTGAGAGAGAAACTTGAAGGATTAATACAGATCCAAAGACTGAAACTATGTCTACTGTTAAGAACACACCACCTTTTTTTATAGTACAGATTTTTATGAGGCAGAAATAGGAAAATGTAAAAATCAGACTGTTACAGAATGTTAGGATTTTGCATATGGATATTCTGGATGTGATGGCAATTTAGTAATGACAATTCTTTAAACATTTCCTCATTTTAGTCAATTTTAAGAGCAGGCAGAGCCTGTGTAAATTTCCAGTGTAATCTTGGTCCGTTATCTTCTCTTTCTCTAGAGTTTGGTTTCTTCTCAGCAAATGGCCAATTACCAGTGCTGCCCCTCACTAAGGCGGGTAAAAATGCAATGTGCAGAGATTTGCTGCTGACAGCAGTGTTAGGTAAGCTAGTGAATACTGCAGCCATAAACATGGGATGCCAATAGGTTACTAAGAGAGGTCACTTTGGTTCTCATTACATTCATGCCCAGAACAACATTTCTGGCAAGACCATCAACTAGTAGAAAATTTTGTGTTTAAAGGTCTGATGTCCACAGAGGTGTAGAGATTACTCTACATCTACATCTACTCTAACTCTAACGGTAAAAGTAGGGGCCACAGCTCATCTCACTGTGTGTCTGCAGAGTTGGGCTCTGCAGATGGCTGGCATGGGCTCACTGCTCAGCCTTCCTCGGCCAGCCACAGTCACTAAGGATGCCACCATGTCACCTGGAGCTACTGCCAGGCTCACTCCCAGAAACATATAACATGCAAGCCCACGCTGGTACAGCTGCATTTACACTTACCCTTAACCTGACACACTGGTCACTCCCATGTCTGTTTTCTGTGACGATGTAGGAAAATTACAAAAGGTTCCTCTCAACAAACGAAGGATACTTCCAAGCTATTCTGCAAGATCTGTACCAGTCACCTTTGGCTTCTTAGATGGCATAATGAAAGAAGTCAATTTGTGAGACCAGTTTTAGACTCTTCACAAGCAGTGGTCTACCATCAGGAGGTGCCGGTTTCTCTCAGTGACTATCAAGGAAGAATAGGGCTAGAAGCCTTGTCCTGATCCAAACCATTCATCTAACTTTCAGGCTCCTCAACTAGAAGAGATAAACCTCATTGCAAGTTTTCCTAAAAGTGTAATATCTATTGAACTGAATTAAAATGTGCACTAAAAAAAGCTTTTAAATAGAGTACTTTTACATTTCCTTACTGAGATGGTTCTCATGGTTGTGAGGGCACCTTGTGGCTGTGCTGTCCTGGCAGAGGATGATGGTAGCAATGGTACCCACTAAGAGGCCAGCGTCTGGTTGCTCCTGAGAAGCAACTCAGGGAGCGCAAGCCCTGCTAGGAAATGCAATGTGGGTTTTCTAAGACAAAATCCGTCCTCAGCTGGAGACAGAGCACAGCTTGGAGCAGATGTGATGTGACTTCTTCCCAGGCAGAGCTGAGGAAGCTGTCTGGGAGGGTGCTGTGGGAACAAGGCCCAAGGGAGATCAGGAAGGTACAGAAGAGGTGAGGATTTGAATGGATCACTGTTTGTCAGGAGCGTGAGGATTAAGGGATTAAAGTTTGGATGTGCAGAGTCAGCAAGAGAAGAAAAAAACTATATGAGGCATTTGGCAATCTGAGTCCTTCTGCATGAGGACTAGGAGAGTATGGCAGTACCCCATCCCTTCCTTAGCCCAGGTAAGGAAAAGTGCAGGGCTATCTGAGTGTCCTGGTTTCAGCCAGGATAGAGCTGGTTTTCTTCACAGAAGCTAGTGCGAGACTGTGTTTTGGATTTGGGATGAGAAACTGTTGATCATGTGCTGATGTTTTGGGTTGCTGCTGAGCAGCCAAGGACAGTCCAGCTTCTTGTGCTGGCCTTCCAGCAAGTAGGCTGGGGGTGCACGGGGAGCTGGGAGGGGACACAGCCGGGACAGCTGACCCAGACTGGCCAAAGAGATATTCCCTACCATACGACGTCATGCCCAGTACATAAACTGGAGTTGGCCGGGGGGCGGGAATCGCTGCTCGGGGACGGGCTGTCGATCATGGGGTGGTGAGCAATTGCTGTATTGGGCATCACTTGTTCTTGTACATTCCTTTGTTGGTATTATCATTGTTGTTTCCTTCTTTTTTTTTCTGTCCTATTAAACCGTGTTTATCTCAACCCACGAGTTTTTTCCCAATTCTCTTCCCCGTCCCACTGCGGGAGGGGAAGTGAGCGAGTGGCTGCGTGGTGCTTAGTTGCCGGCTGGGGCTAAACCACGACACTGAGCAAAGGTCTACCTTGTTTAGAGAGGGAGAAGAGCTATGGATATGTGAAAGAAGGCTTTTTCTCTTTGTCATGGAGGCTAGACTGCCTCATGCGACCATTGCAGGTGAAACGGAGATATAATATACTGCACAAGGAGAGAAGAGCATGGGTAAGGAGGAAAGCTGAGGCCTTCTGTTGAAAGTGAGCTTACGCCAGACAGATACATCTGTACAAGCAAATTCAGATCTGCTCTTGAATGAAAATGACTGGACATCCACTCAGTTTTCTCTATGTTATGTGCTTTAATGCATGTAATCATGTCACAAGGGAAAAAAAGACTGATGTGGCTCTTTCAAACTGTTGGTCGTGGAGTAAGCAGTGTTTAATTAGCTCCTCACTGTAGGAACAGCAGTTCAACATCTGCTGTAAACCTGAGAGACTGAGACTTTTAAAGTATTTAATTATTCAGTTTTTAAAATGAGAATCAACCAGATATCTTCTTGTAATAAATGCCTGCCTTTCTGTGCACATCCCAGGCTAAGGATAATAAGGCTCCTTACAAACGAAGGCACTAACAAGCAGAACTTGAAGCTGTTACAAATAATATAGTGGAAAATTTCCCCAGGCAGCTGATCTAATTTTGATTTTCAAAAAAATCTGTGTTCAGCATGAAACCGCCTGTAATTGTAGTCCTAGTGATCTTTTTCATGAGTTATTAAAATGAATTTTCAGTCACATCACAGTAAAGTTGGCAATAAAGGCATTGGAAAGAAGGGAGAAAAAAATCATTCTTATCTGACTGCCTTCTTAGAGTACCTCAGTCAAATTTTAACATAGCAGCAATAAAAATATTATATTATTTCCTGCTGGTTGGCAAAGGGAAGCTCTCCTGCAGAATCTGTTTCCTGGCCATCAGAAAACACTGGCATGGAAACACATCTAAGTTTGCACAAGAGAGGACTGATTAGTATTAATCTTTTTGCAGCTTACTAGTGTTGCCCAAATCCTTTACTGAGTGTTGAAGCGTATTTAATGAAGTTATAGAAATAAAATATTAAAAGGTTAGATGTCCTTAATTACCAGTCTATTTTCCTGAATACAATTATCCATTATTTTAAACTCTATTCCTTGTGCCAGAGTTATGTCAGCATGGGCTCAGTCCTCACTGCAGCAAAATGTCTGTTTTCTTAAGTGGTCATTTTGCCTGAGGAGCGTCGAAACGGTTGTATGCTTGAAATTGTTTATCTGTGCTGATTATAGTAGAGAAACAAAAAATATCCATAAAATCAGAAGTTAATCTTAGCCAGGACATAAGTACTATTGAGTCACTAAACCTGGCAAAGGTGGTTGTTTAACAGAAGCTATTCTAAGCCAATTCCTGTATATACTCCACTGAAGCATAACCATGGCATTTAATTTAGGTACAAGTGCCAAATTAAACACTTAATTGACTTTTCTTTTACACTGAGTTGTCTTAACTTTAGCTACACATTACTATAGGTACTGCTGTAGATACTATTAAACTGAGTATGAAGCCCAGACAGTGCTAGTTTCTGTGGGGAAAAAAGTACCATTTCAATGCTATTCTTTGTGCTGCAATAAAAAATAATAATAACAAAAAAAAAAAAATCCCTTCCAAACCTTACAGTAAATGTCCACATTGAGAACTTAGAAAATTTTTGTTTCTTTTCTGCATCCAAGAGTGAGAAGTCATACAATATTTGGTTAACTGTCCTTGTGGTGAAAATGCTTTTGGGAACATAATTTTCTATCGGGCAATAGACTTTTAAATCTGTTTTAAGGTTTCATTCTTGGATGTGTAAACAAATTCTGAGAAGCAGGCCCACTAAACCTTTCATTCCTCTGTCATCCTGCTAATGCATCACAGAGAAGTTATTCTCAGCTTTCACTGAAGCCATTGTATTTCTAATCCACTTCAGTCTGGGAAAATAACACCCTGCTTTAATTAAGAGAGCAACGAATGTAAACTGACTTCAGAGAAGAGCTAAACTCTTTCCCTCCCCACTGAACATTCATATGCTGAGTGATGTGCGGCAAAAATCACTTATACCTGTTCTGGATGACGTGTTAGCGCTGACTTGCCATGAGAAGACGAGGTTCTGATGTTATGTGTCCAACTCCATTGAAGCTCTCTGCGACTTACACCCACAGCCCCTAGAGCTGAATCTGGTCCCTGGTTTCCCCACTGCTTCTCAGCTATTATCAAAGAGAATACGTTTTGCTAATCTGACATGTCAGTAGCATGAAAAAGGAGATTTTCTGAAAAGTGTGTCTACAGGGTTTACTCTGTTTCTGCAGTTTCCATTTGCTTTCCCTGAAGATCGCACAGTATTACAAATAAAACGCTGTTCCTGAAATATCTTTGGGGGATAGGAAAGGGTATATGCACATTTATTAATTCCCTCAATCCCTGTTGGCAGTGGAGTAGCTGCACATTTTGTGAGGCGAAAAGCTGAAGAAAAAGGACACGTAGTAAGGAAACCTTAAGCAGACCTCAGACAGGCAGCATGCAAGTAGGGCACGGCTAGGCCTCTGAAGCTGCTTTCCCTAGTCTTAAAAAATAAACACCCAGAAGTGCTCGTGATAGCTCTTTCACGTTCCTCCTGCAAGATGCTTCCAGGAGGTCATGGCTTCTTTTAGCCCTGTGAGTTTGGTCCAGAAGCATTTTGGGCAGCAACGGCTGTGAATGGAAGCCGGCACAGACCATGGCAGGTCACTTACTGGGAATGAGCGTGCAACAAGAGGCACTCTGTGGAGGGGGGAGAGGGTGTTCCTTGGAGTTTTTACAGATACCACTCTCAGGTGTGGCCCCGCATCCGGGATGGATGCTGTCTGAAAGAGGCAATTCAGGAAGGAAGCCTGGAAGCATGTGGGTGTGATTCCTGCCCCAGGGAAAAGGGGAACGGTTTATTCCAGCAGCAGCAAAAGAGCTGGCTCTCCTTTAGGGTTAGGCCATTTATTTCCAACAAATGGATTATTCACTGAAAAACACGATTTTTACTGGCCTGAAAATATCCTTGAATTCAATCCACATCTGCAGAGCTGTTTAACCGGTTTGGTTTTTTATGTCCTTGGGGGTAGGTGTGTATAAATTTATTTGCTCAGGGCTAGGTGTGAATTTGTGGAGAGGATGGCCTCCCCAGTCACCTAGTGACTTGAATGTTCATCGAGTCTGTGCAAAACTCAGCTGCAGCTCTATCTTCTGCCCGAGGAGATTTGAACGTTATCAGTCCCACCAGCCCTGCAATTGACTCCCCCACCATGCCCTAGGGCAGGGACTTCTACAGTGCGTACCACCACCCGTAGCACACAGGTTGCTTCGAAGGGACAGGGGCACCAGCTAGTCCAACAACACATCCGCAGAGGAAGGGTTTTCAGGGCACGTATGCGAAGATCTCTGGGAGCGGCGAGGAAGGGGCTCCCTGCCAACCTCTTCTCTTGCTGGTTTCAACAAGTACTGGTTGAAAGAGGATGGCTCCAGAGCCTGTGGTCCTCGGGTATTCACTGAAGGGACAAGGCATCCGGAGTCCTGGCCTTGTGCTGGTGGTTTTTTAAGTTGTTTCATACAAAATGAAATAGTGACATCAGGACCAGCACAAGCTTTCCCCACTGGTCTGGGAAACGGGTGCGTGGCTGGGATGCTGGCTCCTGTCCCCCATGCACGGGGAGGACACAGCAAGCTGGATGGCAAGGAGGAAGGAGGCTGCTGTCTCACCTCCTCCATCACAGCTGTGTAAGCTCACTCAGTCTCAGATTTTCCTTTTCATAAAGATGACACAAATAAAGCAGAAAAACTTTTTAATTGATGTGAAACAATTTTATACTGAAATGAAGCCTTACGATGTTTTCTTTGGTTGATCAGGTTCTAACTGAAAACCAAATAATTTTATTTTAGTTCTGAAGTATGAACTGTCCAATTTGTTTAAGTTCATTTGCTTCAGTGGCCAAATGAAAAAAAAAGTCTTATACCCCTAACTACTATACAAATTTATGTCCACTATATGAGCCGTACTCAGACTCCATCATGTTTGTTCCTGGTTGCACCGATCCAGCAATCAAGTGACTGACCTTGTGTAACAGTATTTTTCTGCAAGCGTGTAAGATCTGTGTCCCGTGATTTTTGGCTGCGGGGTTGGTTTCTTGGCTGAATGTTAAGGTATTGTTCAGTTCTGCCTTACTGTTTCTTTCAGATTTTGCTGACATAACCAATCCTGGTGTCACCAGAGGAATACAAGCGCAAGTCCCCTCAGTTTAAAAGAGAGGAAAAGTTTCAAACACAGTATTTTGACCTTTAAAGCATATTACAAAGACTGTCTATTTCCTAAGGCTTTTTGGGAATAATTGAGGGAATGAATGGGACATGACATATTTTACTGCTTTGAATTACTAGCTGGCTAAGTTAATTTAATTTTGTTTTGCGTGACCTCTGTTGTGTTGGACTTGTACTTTAAATAATTGGTAATGTGCTGAAAGCTATGGCTAGTCATTGTCCTTTGTATTTTAATTGTACTGAGTAAAATTAGAACAATGGGAGCAAAAAAACCTAGAGGTGAGTCATAAATAAGCATTATTTGGTTTCTAACAGACATGTTTTAGTTTCTCAGTTACAATGGGAGATGTGAGGAAGGTGTTTAAACACGTACTGAACAACCGAGAAACGAATAGCCCTGGGTTTATTACTGTCTGAAATAAAGATTTTTTTTCCTGAGCCACTAATAAAAATTAATCTTTACTGTTCAAGTGATGTTTACTTTGTTAATAGAATAAACAAAAGAACTAATGACAAATTAGCAGGATCGCCAATGGATACTATTGATATGTGACAGCTGGTCAGCTGAACAGAGTTATGGTTTGAGCCAGCTGAGGGAAGCAAGAAGGATCATATTATATTTGACACTAGCAGGAAAACAGAGAAAAAGCTCAGTGAATCTTCAAAGGAGAACTTGGTTTTGAAGTTTTGCATTGAGCCAAAGAGCATCCCGTGATTGTTATAATGCAATGATTGTGGTAAAACAGCACCATTAATTTCATTTAAGCTTTGCGTCTAAAGCCAAATAGGTTGTGGGGATGGGTTTTAAGAGTTTTCTGAAGGAGAAAATACTGACACTCCAACCTGTCAATACTACCATTTTGTGGGCAAATTTCATCTGTTCCCATCTGTCATATTGCTGTGTCCCAGCAGCCTAGATGCATTACAGGATGCTCCATCTCCCTCAGATGCAGTTACCCACAGCCAGCTTGCCCTGACCTCTGTAAAAACCCTGTCAAGTCTGACAACAGCCTGCAGTACTGCCATCTTCTCCTGTGTTTGTTGTACTTTTCCTTCTCAATAATTTTTTGCCCAAATCATCTACTTTGTTGAATCCCATCCAAGCTGATATGATTTCATAGAGATCAGATTTGTTGCATTAGCATGGCGGGTCCTTACACATACACATCGATTGCTTGGTCACCTATGGAGGAGGGCCTCTAGAAATCTGTGTCTAGCACCTCTGAGAGACAACTTTGCATTTCCCTAGTGATTTCTATAGCAAGTTCTCACATTATTTGTGGTCTCAAATTATTTGTGAATAAAATAGGAGGACAAACAACCTATTGTTTGCAGAAAGTAGATTGTCTGCATAAATGCCCTCAAGTTTTCTGTTGGTTCTTTTCATCGGGAGCACCTGTATATTACTAAACAGCATATAAATCTTGGACTATTTGCATTTTACCCCCAAAGTCTAATGAGTCTATGCTTTATTTTTATAAAAATTTTATAAGCTGCCTGGAGGCTTATGTGTGCCGGCAGGCATAATTTTTGGTTGAAATCATCTCACATTTCACTAAAACAAAAAAAGAAGTTCCCCATTGATATTCTAAGAATGAATTTTCGTCTTTGTTACATGGCTCATCAAACAAATGGTTCCAATTCTTCAGATTTAATGCTAGACAGATGTCACATTAGGCAGATATTACCACAATTTTTGGAATTCTACATGTTAGAGGATATATTTTTGCAGGCTGTGCTGCACATCAGACAGAAGACTTGTCCAAAAAGATGTAAAATAACACTTGTGAAGCCTTAGTTTTCCAAAACCAGAGACGCTATCACACACTCTTGGCCAAAGTCAAATGAGAAGGCAAGCAGCACGCTGGAGTAGTTGGGATTTAAGTTCTTCATTACCAGCTCAGGACTGCAAGTTGATTAGCACTCTGGCCCCAATCCAGAAAAGCACTTAGACCGAGAAAGTCTATAGGAGTTGCGTGTTTATTTCCTTCAAACCTATTTTGAAAATCTTAGCCTTAAGTATTTACTGCCATAGGTGTATTCACGTGTCTAAATTAAGCAGGTTGTTGGCAGGGAACTTGAAGTCTTATCACTGCATAGCTTCAGGTCCCGTTCACTGGGATCCTCTAGCTGTGGGGAGTGTCAGCGATGCTGGCCGCTGCTGACATTGTCCTCGAAGGCAGAAGACCTCTTCAGGCTGAGCAAGGTGGCAGAGCCTGGTGACAAGTACTGAGCACTAAGGGACTTTGTGAGAGACGCAGAGAAGCCAGAAAGCCAAACAAGTGAAGAGAGGAACAGAAGCTGTCCAGAGCCAGGACTCAACCTTGGAATTGAACATAGACCCCTGCCTGTCCTGATACGGTTTTGAGACAAGTACTTTAGTTTCTAAAGCTCACCCGCATTTTTCAAGACAACGATGTCATTTCTTTCTCTCTAACCCCTCTTTTTTTGTCTTCAATCATTTGTTACTTCATTGCTGTTTCCTCACATGGATGGAGCTCATCAACTCCGGTGCCTTCAAAACTACAACCTTTTGCCCCCACATGCCATGTGGTGACCAGGAAATGGGACTTTTGCAGCTCTCACATTTCTCCACAGTGGTTTGTTTGATGGGTAGAGATAAAGCCTGATAAAGAGTAAAGGCAATAGGTTAATATAAAATTTTGAGTACGTCTGGTCACGAGCTATAGTTCTGCATGCGGAAGTGGGTCTTTTGCTAGCTTTGAGTGTAGATGCACCCTGAGAGCCAAGGCAAGTGCTCCTCTTCGGTGTGGTGCATTGCACACAGTGCTGTGGGTCCTTTTAATAGTTTCCTACTTCTCAACTGGAAATATATCCCTAGAGGGCATGTCTAGAGAATAGAATAGCTCAGGTATCACTATGTTATAGTGCGCTCTACTGAAGCTAATATATTCTTCTCTCCCCAGGACTAATTAACTCAGATATAATTCTGAGATACGTAACCTCCAACACTCGAGTTAGCTCTTTCAAAGGTAGATCAGGTATCTCTACATGGTGCTGAATTATGCCAGGGAGACATATTCTGAGATCCTAAGCAATCCTTTTTAAAGAAATTCAAAACAAGGAAACCACAGAATGTAAGTGGTATAAAAAGTGCTGCATATAACTGTTGAATTTTGTCTAGATAATTTGATCTGTACCCAGTTCAATTTTAATAAACTAACATCTATTTTTGAATTAGTCTCTTTGTGGCTTGCAAAATCTGTTCTAAGCTGCAAGATCTGTCTTCATGAAACTGAAAATTAAATAAGAAATACCCACAGGAAACTTGCAGGTTTTTGCTAACATCTTAATTAAATCCCACAGGTTGAGGAAAATTAATTGAAGATTTTTACCACTTTCCCCACTAACTTTTCCTACTCCAGGGATTCAAATAAATGGAGTTTACAAATTTACCCACTGTTCTGCTTTAAAACTTCATGAAACTTTGCTTTTTAGTAGGAAGTTAATTAGGAAGAGTTCTTATTATACCTTTAATGTGGGTAAGACTCCTGAGGCACTGTAAACATTAATTAAGCCCCATAGTACCCTCTGAAGTAGATAGTACTTACCCATAGTTATACTGAAAATTAAGCCTCCCCTCTTCTGTTGAACTGATGATACACTCTATCCCAATATCAGCAAACCTGCTTTAAATACTGAGAAGCTAAAATATTGAAAGAAAGAGGAAAGAGGGAAAAAAACACTACAAAATATTTTCCTATGCTTTTTTTTTTTGCTTGGAGACCATTTTTGAAGGCCATGGAGTTAGGTATTTGGTGCAATGCTATTTGCAACCTACTGTTATTCAAAAATTCGTTACCTGTTACATGCCATTTTACATGTCTACATAAAATATAGCCATACTTCAAAAAACAGAAGTTTGGACCTTTTCAGTTTGCCTGTCAGAAATTATTTTGAATGGTCTAGAGGTTTTTGGTCAATAGCTTACAAGCTGAATGTTTCTGGGAATTGAAAGTGTTTGGACCGTTGAGGGATTCTTTGAAGACCTCAGTACAGCTGTATGCACGTGTCTCTTCTGCTAACATGCTTCAGTAGAAACAGGGATGTAATAGCTTGATACATCTGCATCACATTAATATTGTACTGGAATACTGGTACAGTAATGCTGTCGTAACATGATACAATAGACAAATTGCAACGGCTGTAAGACTTTCATATGGTTCTGGTGTATGAAGGTCATTAGTGTCAGCTGCAGCTTGTAGGGCTGTTGCTCGTGAGCTTTAGGGAACAGTGAATAGTGCAGTTGGTGCCTTTGAGTGTTGTAAACTTCGGCATTATCAACTCCAGTGCTACATTCCCCTGATAAGGAAAACAGATCCAGAAATGAGTAATCACTTTAAATTCCCACTTTTTTCCATCCTAAAAGTTGCTTCCCTTAAATCTCATTGATTTTTGGCATGTCTTAGACAGTAGACCAAAAATCATTTGTTAAAGTGCCAGGTATACCTATATGCTTCAGCTAAGTGCCTTTGGTCCTCACAGAACTGATAGATATTTTTTGTGTTCCTTACACATACACATACACTGGAAATAATTTCACTAAAACAAAGACAACCAATAGAGGCATTAAAACTCAGATTAGGATTTTTTTTTTTTTTTCTGAAAGGGATAGGAATCAAGCTGCAAACTTTGGATCTAAACCTCCCACCCCCTGGTTGTGTTCCACCAGTTATTTCACAAATCTGCTTCGTACTACAGTGCAGCAAAAGGAAAGCTAAGCATGTAGACAGGCTAGTAGAAGAAATTAAGTGTAGCCTAGTGAAAAGTGGGAAACAATTTGCATAGGATGATTTCAGTTACTTTTAACATATCAATAATAATAAAAAAAAGTATGTCCTTGGCTTCAGCTGTGTATTTATTGCAGTAGACCACACTCATTTATATAAATTATCAATTTTACTCAAACATCATTGCTTTGGCTAAAATTCTCTGAAAATTATGGGACTAAAAGAACAACCATAAACTGGATCAGATCAAAGGTCCAGAAGCCTGTATCCATGGCTGTCAAATAGAAGATGCTTAAGGAAAAGCATAAAAACAGGACAAGCATATAATGAAATATGACTATGAGACTGGCCCAGTCTCACAGCTTCAGTGATTAGTGGTGCAGTAGATTCCTGAGCAGGTACCTGAGCCAGCAGTAGTTTCTTTCTATTTAATAGTGCAAGATGTTTTTTTCATCCATGAATTCATCCAATTTCTTTGTGAGCTTCTGTAAGCTGCTCTCATCTGCAATAACCTGTGGTCGTAAGTGAAAGAGGACTACTGTCTCTTGTTGAATTTGAATTTACTGCTCAGCTTCACGTGGTCCTTTAGTTTTGTTTGGCACCCTGTAGATCTTTCACTGGAAAAGACAGGGAATTTTTTCCCCTGTTATCCTCTTGCATCTTATCACTGCTTTTGGAGAGCTTTTGGGAAGATGGCATAGGTGTTGTCCTGCCAGGCTCTGCAGGGCTTCGGACACATTGCTGCCTCCCTGGAGAGGGCAGGCGAGAGCTGGCATTGTCCACCCCACAGGACCCTCTCCCTGACCCACCACCAGCTGCGTGGGGACAGGGATGCCCATCTACCAGCAGTTGCAGCTAGTGGGACCTCCTGGACAGGAAATTACCACTCGTGCTGGTGCCTCACGTCAGAAACCCAAACTCCCCTCCAGATACCCCATTCCCCAAAGTGCTGTCCTTTTTCCAAAGTTCTTAATCATCATCGTTGGACAAAATCTGGCATAACTGCTAAGGCTTGGCAGAGGCTTTCATGAAATGCATTTTTTCCAAAAACTCTGGAGGTGGTGGGCTCCATCAGCGGGGGATAAGCAGTGTCTGGCACAGTGTCCTTGCCATGATCTCTGACTAGGAAAAGGAAACCACTGTACTTTTTTCAGCCACATCAGCATTCTTCCCTTTCTGCGTGTGTACTGCTTAGCCACAGAAAATTACAAAAAATCCCCAGTGTGAGGGGATTTAGCGAAAGTAACACAACCAACAGACTTTTATCTATGCTGACTGAAAGTTAATCCATATATGCAAGAATCTGATGCTTCAGCTTACCGGGAGAGACAGACACATAATAGAATCTCTTGAGTGTTATCGCTTCACAATAACAGAGCTTTGTCATCTTTTGTCTGACTCTGGCCTATACAAGCCTTTGGTGAGGTTAAAATTCCTAGTGCAGACTGCAGGAATCTACCTCAAAGTTGTTGTAGGAAAATAGATTAGATATAGATAAAAAAAAAATCTAAGCAGGCTTTGAGGTCTCAGGGAGGCATACTCATTAATTATTTGAAAGTGATGCTATGCACAGGCTGAACAACCAAGAATCTGGGTAAGGATGGAGTTTGCACTAAATAATGTATATTTATGTAGAATTGTCGGCTCTTTCTCCCTTCTTTCATTGTAAACCTCACATTTCTTTTTTTTATGATACTGGCCAGTTGTAGTTCAGCCCAAATTTCTGATCCCTGCTTTTGATTTTGTACCTTGCACCCTACCAAATCCATATACACAAAGTGAAATCAGGTGAAATTTCAAATAGTCTGTAGTTTCAGAAAGACACAATGCAAAAAGCCATGAGTCTCTGAAGAAACTCTAGGAAAAAGGGAAATACTTGGCTGAGCTTGGGGACAGACAGGTACCCAGTGAAACTGCTTATTCTAGCTATTGCTGCACCTTTGGAAGATGTACTGTGAAAAGACATGGACTTTGCTGTGTGGTCAGAAAACACAGAACAAACGAATTCCTGCTATTTCCTGAAATTTCTGTAAAGAGATATTAGCCTATCTTGGAAGATAAGAGATTGGAGGGAGAACAGTGGCCAAAATCTTTCCCTTTTCTTCTCCCCAGTTCAGCAATATCTGTAAATTATGATTTAAACATTCATTGGAACAGGTCTTCTGATATGCTTAGATACATGCCTGAGATACATGGCCTTCCTGAAAAAGGATGAACTTAGTGAATTAGAATGAGTAAATATCTGTGGTTCATAACCCATCAGTACTCGATTTTACTAGTTTCATTTTGTCTATTTCTGCCAAATCCTACATTTTTGACAGTGCCAAAAGAACTATAGGAAGCTGGAACCAGAGGATTTTGTGTCAAAAAAGATGAACCTACAGATTTTTAAAATCCAATTGAGCAAATCTGGTTAGTTTGAAAGTAGCCTTGTGCTGGTTCAAAAACATGTGAAATTTTCAATTCGTCTGATCTGAGTTTCAAGTTTGCAGTAAGATCATCTCCCGAAGAACAATGGTGGCACTGGGTGTGGCCCGTGGCCACGCAGCAGCCATGCAGACCGGTGGAGTACATGAAGAGGAACTGAAGACCTGAAGGTGTGATGCTGATGAGCTGGTATGATCTTTTCCATGACACACGACCCTTTGCCAGAAAAACATACTCACTAATTTCTGCACTGTGCCCAGAAGTCCTCTTTGAAGCTCTGTCATTTGGGAAATGGATGGTCTTTGTCTGTAGGAGTTTACTCATCCCTGCACACATTATTCCAGAAGTTAATCACTCTTGCAGCTGAAGTTCACAGTCTTATTTCTAGACTGAATTTTGTCAACATTCAGCTTCTAGGCACTGGATCTTACTTCATCGTTCCTTCCTGCTAGGTTGAAGACCCATCACCCATCAGATTCTGCTGGATATATGAATAAAATTTAGCCTGCACCAATATTTAGGTCATACCTAATTTCAGTCTTCAAGCCCTACCATGAAGCCTGCAGGACTCTGGTAGTACCAGCTTGCTCCTGTCTCATCTGTTCTTTGCGGAGTCTCACCAGCAAAGCCTGCCTCCTATACTGGGAAGTACAACCTTGAAGGATGGGGTTTTCATAACTACTTTTACATTAACTTAATTTTTCTACAAGCTTTCTGTAACTCAGATGCTGATGCTGTTGCTACCTCCTTGTTGTCCCACACAAATCTTTTATCACTAATGGTTCAAGACATTCTGATTTCAGACGAGCAGTTATATCATAAAATATAGGAGCTGCCTAGGTTGCCTCAACCAAACAGTTCCCAGTATGTATTTTATATTAGCTGAGACAAAACTAATTGGCTTTTCTGCATATCTGTACTCTTACACTCACATCAGCTGTGCCCGCGTTGAGCTTTGTGGGAGGCAGTTTCTAAAGCAGCGTGTATCAAGGTATCTTTAGTGCCACACTGGCTGCAGCCTTGTTTAATGACTATAAAACCATTTATCTCAGTGTCAAAAGAGTGGCATGAAAGATCAGGTACCCAAAGTGGGTGCCAGGGAATAGCTGGAGAAAATTTTATCTGAAAAGTGATAAGAGACACCTCAGACCAGAGACACTGAGGAGAGAGGTAACAATGATACTGGGCAGTTATAAAACCTCTTCAGATACCACTCCTTAAGGCAAATACTCTCTGGGAACCAGACTTGTGTCTGGAATATCTGGCTGATGTCCAGCTCTATATGTACAGAAGATATGGCCATTGATTCTCAGTCATATATTATACATCATGCTTTATCTTTAAAAAGTGGAACGGAATTTATTTAACTCCACGGGTGGGGGAAATTCTAATAATGTATTATGAAACCCTATAAGGTTTTTTTAATAACACTTGTAAGAAAGAACTGAAGTAAAATAAATATTAATGCACAGCTTAGCAATACAGAACAGGATCAATAGTACAAAACTGCATCACACAGTTCTTCCTTGCTTTCTTTTGATTGCTACTACAGCACATCCTACCTGGAGGCAGGTACAGCCGCTGTCCTTATCTACTTCAGACCTCGGCTGTATCAGCTCCTTGGCCTCTCCCTCACCTTTCGGCACTTTCCTCTGGTGAAACCCACAGCCACAGTGCATTATAATGCTCCAGCCATGCAGGATCCATCATAGAATTGATGGGAAGTAAAGGGTCCTTTGGAACCCTGATGTTTGTTGGAGGCTTGCCCTCATTCTAGGAAAGGGTTTTCCCTTTTTAAAAAAGACACAGATCATCTTTTTCCTATTATTTTTCTTTTCTTTCTTCTTAAATGTTAGTGATGGAGAAACAGCCTATTCTTATCAAAACAAATAAAGGCCCCAGACCTGATCTTAAATATCAGCTTGTGCGACCGTGTCATGAATTTGATCTTGGACAGAGTTTATAATGCTTCAAAATAAAGTAACTGATGCTACATGTTTTGATTTTCATTTTAAAAAGTAATTGAAGCATCTGTCTTGAAAGGGTCTTTTGGCAAGTGCAATTAATTTTTCAGATATTAACAATGAGTGCAGCTGGCAATTCTCCAACATGAATAAAATTTCTGAACAACTTTCTTTGCCATTCATCTTGAACATTCTTCAGAAAGACTTGGCCTTCCTCTCTAACCCTGCTCTTTAGATATATATCTTTAAATGTTAAGTGACGACACAGGACACATTTCTGAGGATGTAGGAGGGGAGATTTATTTTCTGATGGTTTGGTGAAAGACATTGATGGGTTTGTTAGTTCTTATTTCAGTAGCTCCTATACCCAGTATACAGAACCAAACAGAATCCAAGATATTAGAGGCCACCTAGTATTTTCACTCTTATGGATTTGCTGTTTTCTCTTTGCTTGCATCAGCTCTCATACAGTGTTTCTTATCTTGTTGAAGTTGTTTCTATCCCCACAAATGTCAGTGATTCAGTTAATAACGCAGTGGTCAATCAAACATGTATATAATTACCATTTGCAAGTATTTAAAGTTACCATGGTACCTTAGCATGGATAATACCATGGTAACACTAACCAGGCAGAAAGCAAAATTTTATATACCTTAATGGCAACTACTATAATTGGCATTTTTATAATGCTTTATTTGTAGGTGTTTACTGATGTGAACTGGTTAATGCCTACAACAGTTTTTTGAGATCAGTATCAGAGTCTCACATGGCTCAGTCCAACATTACATACTTGGGGGCTGGGGAGAGTTGGAATCAAAATACCATAAAATTAAAAATGTTTTTAAAAGGTGATTGACTAGTACATTAATAAGGAGCACTGTAAGCCTCAAGCTAAAAATCATCAGTCTGGTTCAAAATTCCTGCAACTGCCATAGGAATCATGATATTCATGAAAGTAATTGTGCATGTTTTATTTGCCTCTGGGCTCTTTAACTATTAGGGTACACTTGGGTCTTGTTTCTTGCTTCTCTCCCCTATGAATAAAGCTTGTAGCTTTACTCTACAAGTAGAAGCTGAAAGTCTCACCCACACATGCCCCAGGGAGTTGAAGCTACAAGGAAAACAGCTAATACCATAGGTCTCACATAAAGCCACAAGAGCTGGCAAGAGTGAGCAAAGCAGGGAGGCTCACTTTCGCGTATTAGCTCCATTCCACAGAAGGACAAAGTTGCAGATGTGCCTTCACGTTAGCCAAAACCACTCCACTCCTCCTTTCCTATGCCTGCCTCTTTCTGGAGGTGGAGTATTGAAGATACTTCTTGTTAGAAGAAAACACTGCTGTTCCCTTGCTTTCCACATCTTCCTCAGCTCTTATGGTCTCATACCCTTTTGGCTAGGAACATCACCATAGCAGCATACCTAACTCTACAGAATAAGTTATTTTGAATAAAACGGAGAGAAGGCAATGTGCATCCAGTTGTTTTCCCCATAGACTGTGCCTAAACAGGCTAACATTCACATAGAAACTTTTGTTGATTCAGCCATAAATTTCTTTCTGTAGCAACTGAAAATGCAAGGGCTAAATGAAGAGAAACAAAAGATTTAAACTGACGTAAACAATAGCTGTGATACAAATACAAATGCAGTGAAAGCCATATATTTAGGAAGGGCTGAGATGAATTCATAGGTTGGCTGAAGTGAAATATTCAGCAGTATTCAAAACAAAGTTTCTGTAGTAAGAGAGAGATGAGAAAATAATCTAACTGGATAGTGTTGAAATTCTGTGTTCTTTATGGTGGAAAGAATAAGTAGCATCACTAATTTTTGATAGTTGCATCCCAAGAGAAGTCAAAATGTCTCTTCGGTGATTTTACCCCTTCTAGGAAAACAAACAGTGTAGGGGAGAAATAAAATCAATCTTTTCTTTCTGAATATGCACTTTAAAGAGGCCTTCTTCAAAGGAGAAAATTTATTAATGCTGTGAGTGCTATAGAGTGACACCACTACCAAGAGAAAATTCACTGCTCAGATGCTCATCACAGTTGTTAACTACGGCTTTGTCTCTCCTTCGCTGTGCAGCGCTCTCCTGATGTCACCAGGTCCAGCCTCCTGTGGAGGAGGAGCAGAATACTGGGGCAAGAGAGAGGTGGCATTTTGGTTACGAAATTCAGGACATATGTGGGTGTGTTCAGTGCTCCAAACCCAGCTCCGTAACATTTTTCTGTTTTACATGAGACTACCGCTGCATAACCCCCACCCAGCCAGCTCTGACACAGGTCTGCCTCTCCCACCTACCCCGGCTTGTATCCCCAGGCTCAGACCCTTTCTTACTAGGAGCTAGAAGATTTTACTGGGGAGGCAGTCATGGTTTAGCCATCATGCTCTTTAGATCTTCCCAGCTCATTCACTACAGGCCAGTGTGTGTGTGATAGAGAGGCATGGTTGAAAATGGCCAACACTCAGGTGGTGGTGGGCTTGGTGGGCTCCCATGGGCTTTTCCCCAGGCATTTTGCCTGCCTGCTGGCTACCCCCAGAGTGCATGAGGGTTGGGTGGTCCCCTGGGGCACCCTGTGCTCTTGGCATTGGGAGCATTTGCCAGGAAGGTGGGCGTGCATGGTTCCCCTCTCCAAACAGAGCCCAGGGCCCATTGCATGTCTCCAGTTCCCAACCTGCAGCAGGGATCATGCTGCAGCATCTCACTATGTCACGCTCATCAAAGCCCTTTGAAGAAGGTCATGAAGACTGACTTTTGAAAGCCAGAGACACCTGGAAATTGCTGCTGGTTCCTCATATCCTTAGGTGAAGATAAAAGCTTGGAAGGACTGGATCTTCCTTGAAGAGTTCATGAGCTCCTCTGAAGATGGAAGAAGTGGAAGAAGCTGAATATAGTGGGATATGTTTTCTGAAATGCTCTCCTTGCGTAAAGCAGATTTAGATGCAATGAATCAGCCCTTTGCTTGCCTTCAATAACCCTGACACAACATGCCTAAAGTATCGGTGAGGTAGACTGGATTCCACCCTCTGCTTTACTCTGTAAACACTTCAACTTGGCTGGCCAAGACATGTTACTCATTGCCACTGATCACACGAAAAAGAAAACCAAAGCCTGTAAGTGTTTGCAGGATGGAGTCATTAGAGTGGGAGTGAACACATGATTTACACAAACTTATGTTCTTCCTGAGAAAATAACATAGATAGATTAAGTGTTGCAATTTACTGTAGATCTGCCGTGTTAGGTTAGTGTGTATCTACAGCATCTGTCAAGCTGTTACAGGTTTATTGATCCAGATTATTTTTTCTCCATTAATTTGAGGATTAAAGACAAAAGGTTTGGATTATGTGATGATTAATCACAGGTTAGACATTTGCAGTTTGAATGAATAGATAGGATTAAAAAAGTTGTGTCTTACATCCCAGTGCAGTATTTCAATTTGAAAAGGGATTTTTTTGTGTCATTATTTTCACCTGTTCCTGGTTAAAATTGGAGACCTTAATTTTTCTTTTTAAAGCTGATAATGCTGTTGTAAGTGCAATATGCCAACACTGTATACATTTGGTTATAACACATCTTAGTATATCCTTCCTTAGCTCAAAGATAGAAGGTACCTGGAGTGTTTTTCTGGACTTGGAAAGAATGTTTCCTAAATCATGTAGCTAGCTGAAAGAAACTGGAGACGATAGTCAGGTTGTTTAACATCCTCCTTTATGGAAGTGTTCTTGGTAGAGCTATGTTTTTAATTTCAGGGGGATCCTACCTGTTGCATGACTTTTGATGATCCCTGCTTTGATTTGGGTGGATTTGTCCTTGGGAAGTGTAATTACATATCTGATATGGTTCTGTTCAAACGACGTAATTCATAGTCTACTTTAGATCCTGCAAAGCTGCCAAATACGGATATGTCTAAAATTACCCTTTCCTTTTTCTGATCAAGAACATAATAATGCAGAGGTTATTTTGTATACAGACCATTGTCTTCTTCCTTCTGAAGAACTGGATGATGTATTACAAGAAAATCTTACTTGACAGTCACAGTGGTTTATGCATCAGGTTTTAGAAAGCTGTAAAGCTTTCTTCCTTAACAGTGAAAACACTGGAAAAATTAAGGCTCATGACAGTTTTGTTTTGGATACAAATAAATGTTAAAAGTACTCTAAGGCTGCCTTTAAAAAAAAATCTTTAATGTCTTTTGTTGATAAGAACTCTTCATTCTCATTTAAGTACTGGCCAAATTGTGATTTTCTTCCTCACGCAGTAACAAAGTTTTTTTCCACCATTGGGCCTACTAATTTCTACAGGATTACTAATGGTATAAAGCTTTATTCAGTGTGTAGGTATCTCAGTCCTGCCTCTGGTGTTTGCCCGGTTTCGCACTTTGAGATCTTTCCTGTATTTGCTCATCTTTGTCTTCTCTCTTCTTTTTCTCTCTCCCTGTACTTTGGGTATATACACATCTAGCTGGGGACGTTTCAGCAGGTGGATAGCCTGGATCTTGGATGATTAGTGTGGCATTTGTCAGATTTTGTCTTTGATCCCTTTGTTATTTAAAACTAGCAAATGCTCTCATATTCCTTAAGGGGGGAGTGGGAATCATTTGAATTGGTCTTAAAAGGATAAACTCCAGCTCCAATTAGAGTATTGGGAAAAAAAAAAGGTTGAATTTTAACTTTTAGTTTGTTGTGACAGGTGGGTCCATAACTGTAAAACAAATGAGTGCCCCATGCGATGGATTTACAGGGCTGATTGACACGGTGCAGTGTCTGCTCTGAAGTCAGAGACTGAACGGAGATTTCCGTCCGCAGGGACCCTGCGGCATCTGCCAGAGAAGAGTCCCTGCTGTTGGGTTGCTCTCATCAGTCTCCGCTCACCCTTAATCTACAGCATGGCTTAGCACTGGGTCAGTCAGAGAAGCACCCTGGCTGCTGACATTTTCTTTTGCTGCTCTACAAAACCCTTTGAGAGTAATCTCAGGCAGCTATTTCAGACCTCATGGGCCAAAGGATCAGACTACCTCCCTCTTCTGCTTCCTTCCCCCAGCGTGAACTTCATCTTAGCTCCCTGCTTCACCGTCCAGCTTTTCCAGTAACAACATCCCTGGGTGATGGCAACAGTGCAGGATTCACATATATCTTCCAAGTTTGCTGTTGTGGTTTAGCAGGCTGCCACTGGGGCTACTTTGACGTCCGAGTCCCATTTCCATGTCCCATATGTTCTCCATCTCCTGGCTCCAGCAGCTATATAAACACCATGCGGTTGTTCCCAGGAAAGGGCAGTGTATTGCTGTATTCCTAAAGAGGCCAGTGCTTGTGTTGGTGTCTGGTATTTAACAGTGTTTCGCATTGGCCACACTCAATTGGAGTTCCGTGCAAGATGTAAGAGGAAGAGCTCTGACTTGTTTATTTACATGTTTTTAATTTATCTGCCTTTAACGTCAGCAGAGGGGGAAAGAGGGAGCCCTGAAGACGACAGCTGAGATTGCCAAAGTCAAGTTTTGATGTGAAATTACAAAAAAAAAAAAAAATTATAAAAAAAAGGAGATTTAGTTTAATTTGGCTATGGTTAGATTGTTGGCTGATCATTAATTGGGTGATTAGATTTAAGGGGCAGCAATGCCATCCTCCTTGCCCTGCCTCACTATGCACAAAAACCTCTCCAATCTCTTTAGGAACAAAAGTGTATACTTAGGGTACCATACTCACTGGGAATGGTGGTGTTTTGGGGGAGCTTTGGGTTCTACCAGGGTGCTATATAGGGAAACTCCCAAGGTGCTGCATGGGGAACATACCTGCCAGAGAGACGTGAGCACACTATGCCTGCAGTGAGGACCTGGGAATTA
>NW_010533791.1:38154-47478 GCF_000687285.1 Phaethon lepturus
TGGCCTCTGCATAGCCCTTCCGTCACCATGGCAGCTGCATCTTCTAATTGTAGATAAATATTGACTTGGTCTCAGAAGAATGATAGTTGCACATGATTTTCCAACACTGCATTAATAAGCAACCTGCAATCCAGTTAGACAAACTGTCAGTAGTGCCAGCCAAATAATTTACATGGCAACAGCATGTAACAGATTCTAACACAACAAAATTCTTTACCTAATATCAACAATGTAATTTATACGCAGATCTGACTGCTTTTATAGAAGCCTGTGAGGTGTATCTGACCATCCAGGTTACTTTATGATTTTCTGATGCTATTGGTTTATTTTAAATGAAGGACATAATAGAAAGCTTGTTCAGTTCATATTTTGCTGCTTCTCTCATTAAAAAAACCCACACCTGCCAATCAACAGGAATTGGTAAAGCACTCCCAAGTCTAAAATGAAGATGCAACACAAAATCAATTCCACAATGAAATAAATAATTACAAAATTATGTGAAAAAAGAATGCATGGTGCTTATAATACTTTTTTTTTTGCTTGTGGATGTTATACTAATTGCTCTTGTGTGCAATACATGGAGGAGTTATCTGTTCTAAATACATCTCCTAGGGTATCAGCTGCCTCACCTGGTTGAGGACAAGGTCTTGAAACCTCTCTCAAGTTAAATTCCAAATGAGTTTGAAAGCATCTGGTTGAAATTTGTCTTGTGACATTAGGTTGTATGTTCATCAGAGGATGCATGCAAACCACCTGACTTAAATAAGACAGGGTCCTTATTTTCCTAAGCCCTAGCCAGTGAGGAGATAGTTAGCTCCTATAGAGTGTGGAAGCTTAACTTAGCAATTCTGAATTGCCCTCAACCTGATCCTCCCTGTTGGTAAAAGGAGAAGCCTAGGAGACAACTAAATTAGGTGCTTAAAATTCAAGTTAATAGCCTTGCAATGTGTTCACCCCTTGTAAAACACCTTGCACAGCCAAAGGTCAAATTCTGCAGCTTCCACTTTGGAAGCTGCAGAATTTCAGCTTGTACGGCACTTCAGTGGCCGCGCTCAGTGGCTCAGAGGACTTCAGAGCCCGTAACAGCCCCTGACTGTGCAGGGGATGAAAAGCCTGCCCAGGGGTATCTGTGTTGCATGACCCAGGGTGTGCATGCTGCACATAACATAGCAATAAGGCCACTGAGTCCCTCCAATAAAGATTACATTTGTTTGAATTAGCATGTCTTTCAATATATGTCTCTTTGTCTCCTGAAGTCAAATTTGAGAAAGCTCACAGTTTGTGATCATAATCTGCTGTTCTCTGGTCTCCAAGCAAGTGTCTCTGTGCTGGTCTGTTGGGAGATATGCTGAGAGATGAATATGAAATATTACATCCCAGTAAAGTCGACTGAAGAAACGTGATCAAGGTCATAGAAATCACTCCAGGAGGTCTGAGTTAAACATTGCCAAAGTATTACAAAAAGTATGTTTTTTTCAGGAAACACAACAGAAGAATTTGGGTCAGATTACTGAACTGGAAATCAAAGGTCCCAATGATTCCTGAGACTTCCAGAGTCTTGTTGAGACGTGATAAAACCAAGAACAGATACATTATATTTCAAACCAGGATACTCTATGGATGAATGCAACACTGGTTTAGGAGGGGCTGCTGCATGGACATCTGAAAGTGCACCATGGTGGCTAGTACTAATGGGCAGTAGCTGAAAAACCTCCTCAGGCCCACAGTAAATCAGCATGTGACACTCCCACATCTGCAGGTAGAGGAAAAAATGACTCATACCACATCTGATGCTATGCAGAGGGTTATGGTTTTGGCTTGAACTCACCTGAACTCTGTGGGTTCCAAGCGAAGAAACGCAAGGAAGCTTCATAAAAGCCTCCATTACTGGTGTGTGGCTTTGACATTTTCTGGAGCCTTGAGACTCCAGATTGGAATGGTTAATTGACATCTTAGTTGCCAAAAACTGCAAAGCAGCATGCTGACTGGATCAGAAATCTCCCTTTTGACATCGGTTTCAAAAGAGGAACAGATAACTTTGAAAGAAAGTGGCAAATTAATAGAAGATACCCTGGTGGCAGAAAAGAAGAAAATGTCCTAAAAGATGTTAGAAGAAGCCTTGTTCATAGGAAGAAAATCATCAGACAACTCAGAAGAGAAGGGATCCTTCAAGTCACTGAGAAAAAAAGTTGCCTTTTCCCCTTTCACTCAAAATTGTGGGCAGCAACTGACAACATCAAATCTGCCTGGAAACTCAAGCCAGGAAACTGGGAGACAGCCAAGAAATTCTAAAATGCCATCTTTTAATAAAGTCAAAGAAGTTTAAGTCAGGAGAACTTTAATTTTACTCGTGGAAAATTTATAAACATCAGAGGCTCAACTGTCATATTGACTGTAACTTGTTCCTCGGCTTCAGTCTGGAATCGTGCAGTGAGCTGAAGCCATGGCAGAAAGAAATAAAATACCTGATTTCTGATTATGTTCAGCACAGTGCAGTCTGTGCTACTTAAAGCTCCCTGTGCATGCCATGAAGCTCGGCTAGCTGGTGGCAACAGGAATTTCTCAGGGGACCGTAGGCAGGAGGGGCCTGGGGGCTCACTGGGGGCACAAGCTCAAAGAGGTCTGCTAAGCAATGACCAGCTGAACAAATTTCCACGGCGATGTGGGTGCGACTCCATCCACTGTCATTGTTCCACCATCCTGTGGCTGCAGATGCACATCACCCAGAGATGTATCTGGTGTCTACAGGGTGGTAAAGGTGAGGTAACGCTACAGGACGTCAGAATGAGCTTCTGTAGCGTTACCTCACCTTTATCACCCTGTATACAGTGATGAACATTTGACACTGTTCATCAAAAAGGGCTTGGGGTTGTGTGTTTGGTAAATAGGAGTGTATTGCTTACCCAAACTGGTAAAGACAGACACTGTCATATTGGCAAATACATATCAAACAGTGGCAAGATAGCTTGGTTTGCTTGTGAGACTGATGAATGTAGCACAGACATAAACAATTTTCCATGATAAGCTGCACCTGTACTAAGAGGAATTCTAAACAAGTGTTTCCTAATTTGCGCATTGGCCAGAAGGTGCCTTCCAGGATGATGGGCTTGTTACGCGCTAGAAAAGATGACTATAACACTGAGGATTTTTGCCTCTTTGGAAGCACGGATGGTCTGCTATCACAGATTCATTCCCTGACTGGATATACTGTGACCGTAGTTGTTTTTATAAGCTTTCTAGATATTTATTTTATTTATAATTTCTAGCTACTTGCCTGCACCACCCCCAGGGGTCTCTGTGCCGTCCCGCGGCAGGGCAGCTCCAGCCCCAAGGGCAGAAGCGATGCTGGGAGGAGCTGGGGCTCGCTGGTAGACTGCGGCAGCAGCCTCCCCTCGCTCCTGCTGCCCATTGGCGGACTCACGCGGGGGCCTCTCCCCCTTCGCCCACTTTTCTCCTTCAACGTCTGGGTTGTCTGTTTGAAAGGGTCTTTCTCTGCGGAGAGTTTCTGGATGTTACTGCAAAGTGATAATGGAAATGTGTTATGAACAGCATTGGTTGAATCTGGCAATAAGTGAGGGTCCCTTTTGCTCAGCCTTAGATCTTCCCCGTGGTTTTAACTGTTCCGTTTTCCATTTTCATATTAAAATAATCCTTTCAGAGAACTGGATTATCCATGCAATTGAATTAAAAGGACTAGGATCTGGCTTTCGGTTCATTGCTTGGTCTTGAAGATGTTTTACTGTCTGCTGGAAAAATACTCTCTTTCAAACAGCACTTACTTTCAGACTCCCTTACTGAAAGAGGTCCCATAGTTAATCTTCTTATAATTCATAAAATGCCTTCTCCATATCCTTTGTACTAAAAATAAAAATCTCACTTTTGTACAAAGCCAGGTTCTGTTACCTTAAGTCAAGTGGAGTTTTGGAACTCGCCAGCATTTTTTTAATAAGAGCTTATAATACCTAAAATGATCTAAATTATCTAAATGAAAACCCTCAAATTTATCAGGATCTGGAGAGCTAGCTAAGCAGTGATGACTGGACAGGGAAATAAAAGGCTTACATTTACTTTAGATTCTAGATAGGAGAATATTTATAAGCTTGCATAAAAATGGTTTTGGTAAGGGAAGAAAGTCGGGGAAATTGATTCTTGTGGGTTTTGATCCTGTAGCATACAATTCTCTGTGATCGGGACCAGCCACTTAATGAGACGGAGCCTTCCAGGACAAAGCAAGAGTAATTGAAAAAATGTTTTGGGCAGAGCCCATCCATGTTTGTTTTTAATAGTAAGACGTTTTGGTGGCCAACATGACTTAGCAGTTGTTGGAGACCTAACTTTCACTTTGCACCAGAGTCCATCATTTCATCCTTAACAGTTTATACCTCTGATTTAACAGTTCTTTACAATTAATCCCTTGACTCTGCTAATTCTTCTTCAGCTTTCTTGTCCAGTATAACATAAAATTGTCCTTGGGCTTTGGACACCTTTGAGAGGGAGTTAAACACTGACAATCTGAGGATGTTCAGAGTTGGAATTCCCATTTATTTTCATACAGAGCTAAACTCCATCTCTGGGATCATCGCAGCAAAAACCAGTTTATAGGTCAGAACGCCTGAGCATGTGTTTGTGCACGAGTGTGTAAACACCTCGTTGTAAAAAAAAAAGGGGGGGGAAGATTTCAAAACAGAATACAGACACAGAAAAGTAATGTCATATGAAAAGCACAATAAATTCTACTAGGAAATTATAGACAGTATGCCAGACAGCGAGCCAAAATGAGGAAAAAAAAACCCCAAACACCTGACATTTCATCAGCCTATACAAAAAAAGGTAATCTACAAATTCATATAAAAATGAACCTAGAAAATATAAAAACCCCAAACAAACAGAAAGCAAACCCCAACACATCTCCAGTTTTTAATATTAATCATAGAGCAAAGGATCCAGCACATGAGTTACAGAAGAAATCCAAGGTTATTCAATAGCTAAATTCTTATAAGTATTAATAAAATTTCCAAGTTGAGTTTACTTCATGAATTTCAAAACAGTCCCTTTGTATTAGGTAAATTTCAGGTATACTTATCTAAAATTATTGAATCCTTTTTTTTTGTTACTAGTTGCCTGATAAGAAAAGTATTTTTTATAAACATGGTTGTTTTATGGGTGTTTTGGATGGAAATCATAATAATATGAAATGCTTAGAAAAACAAAATTATTTGCTTTTTTTTTTAAAACTGAAGAGTTTTTTTATTTGAAAAATTTCATGCATACTATGATACATCTTGTGGCAACACAGGGAAGAAAATGAGAATTAATACTTGTCAGGAGTGAATGGTAAGAGAGTTGAAAGTAAAACTTAACTTCTGTCTTGTTAAACTGCAGTTCAAGGTTTCATCACTTCCTTCATTACACGATTGCTATCACCTGGTGCTTTGGAACAGCCTTTACTCGTTAGTCAACAAATAATTATTAGCTACACAGAATTTTCATGGTATCCTGTAAACTTTCACCATATTCGAAGGAGGGTCAGTTTCAAAAAATCAAAGCTTGCAAAATACCACCATCAGCTTTAAAAGACAATACGTTCTGTTAATGTGCTCCCTGGGGTCCTGATAATTCTTGGGTATTTGCAGATGGACACTGAAGTGCTATATACTTAGTAGAATATTTTTTAGCATAAACTACCATCACCACACTTTTTTTTTTATGTAGTTATTCACGTTTTCTGAATTTTCAGGTTCAAAAATTGCCACCTGAATGAAGTGAGGTTGAAAATCTGGCACATAAGCAGCGGAACAAAATTTTGGGGAAATCTTGCTTAATTTGGCAGCTCACTGGCCTCGCATAGATCCAACATTAGATTTCCTGAAACGTTTCATCTTCTTGAAAGTCACATTTTAAGCATGTACCGGTGCAGTCTGCAGTGCGCGCGTTCAGGAGGATGGAGCCAGTCTTTTTTCAGTAGAGCCCGGGGACAGGACGAGGGGCAATGGGCATGAACTGCAGCACAGGAAGTTCCACCTCAACATGAAGAAAAACTTCTTTACTGTGAGGGCAACGGAGCACTGGAAGAGGCTGCCCAGAGAGGTTGTGGAGTCTTCTTCTCTGGAGACCTTCAAAACCTGATGGGATGCGTTCCTGTGCAACCTGCCCTAGGTGACCCTGCCTTGGCAGGGGGGTTGGACCAGATGATCTTCAGAGGTCCCCTCCAACCCCTACTATTCTGTGATTAACGTTATCTATAACATATTAACTACTACATATAAAGAAACAGAAACCATTAGCAATTCTGTAAATGCTACAGCAAGAAATACACTGATTTTGTGCAGAAGTCTGGGTGTGCAAAGAGAAGCTAGCGGTTTTTTCGGGCTTGGGCTGTGTGATACTTGTAGCCAAGCCTCAGATCTGCAACAGGCCCCTCAAGGATAAGGAGGGAAGTGGATAAAATCCACACACCTCATCACATCCTAACTTGAGTAAAGTGGAGAGAGGGTAGCAAGTAGGAAATGTAAACTGGACCTACAGTATATGACAGTGGCCACTGCCTTTATTTATACACCCAGGGTGTGCTGCCCAGCGGCACCGGCTGATCCAGCAGATGGTCATGCCCAATGGTCATTCTTTCCAGACTCTTTTTTTTGTGTGTTTCAGCAGCAAGTTTCTCGGTCACTCCATATTTGCCTCTGCCAAAGGACAGAACTGCGTTACAAAGGCAGGTATTATGTCTCCCCGCTTCTCGCCATTACCTGCTGGGTTCTGTAAATTCTGTTTGTTTCAAATCATGTCCTTCACATTCTTCCATGGGCCATAAGGGCCTTGGGAAGAGGAAGAAATTTTTATTATTGTTTGTTCATGGTTATGTTAAAATTATTTAAATAATTTCCTATATCTGAGGTTATTCAGTCAAAGAGAAATTTAAGACTGAACTTTTCCGAGTCTTCCCAGGCTCTACATGAATTTAAGCTTGAATCTTGTACATGCTTAGAAGAATTCACCGTGTAAATAAGTGTAAGGTAGAAAGGGAATTGTTTCCTTCGGATCCATTCCCTGGACTATGCAACTGTGTTTTGTTATTCAAGTAAACTTCATTCAAAAAGAATCCAGTTAACAGATTTTCAGGAGTCTGTTTTGGGAACAACCTTACTCCCTTAATGACTGGCTACTTTTTTGTTGTCAGTAGTAAATATTTACATACATTTTCTCACAATATCTCTCCAAGACTCCTTTGCGAGTGTACTGTTTTAGTTATCCTGATGTGGAGCGCTGCCATGATTTTCTCGCCTATGCCCACTGACACAAGACACTAAAATCCCTGGGTACTGAAGCAAAAGTTTTAGTTTAAACTCAGCTTAAGTTACGAATGACTCTACTGAAGCTAAGCATATGCTTGACTACCTTGCTGAACTGTAGCCTGGTAAATATTATATATATGACATTATATAACTATTTCAGACCATCAGATTTATGGACTGAAAGTATAAAGAATCACCTTGAAACAAGACCTATTTTTGTTGCTTATGTGCTGGTGCTTTAATTTCCTTCACCAGTTATCGTGCTCTGTAAGGATAAGTATACCCTTAACGTATAGTCGGATTTTTAAATCCAGCAGCATGGCAACGCACGCAGGGCCCAATGCTGTCTTTTTTGTAGGAAGCAATTTTCCTGTTGTAAGCAGCTAAGATGAAAGCAACGCATAACTCATTTAGGTAGTGCCGCAGACAGACTCAGGTTAACTACAAAGGGCAGCTCAGTATGTCACCCACGGTCTCCCGAATTCCTTCAGCTGCCTGTCTGCAGCTGGAGAGGCTTTGTAAACTACAGATAAAAATGAGAGAGAGACAGTATTCCCAGAACACTCTGTAGTGCTTGAAAAGCAACTTCAACAATACTGGGGTGAAAAAAAAAAAAGAGGAAGAAAAATACAATAATTTTGACCAAAACTGTGGACAGTTATCTCAAGCAGTTTGCTGGTTGTATGTCACTTAAGCTGTCTCTAATCCCCCCCTTCTAGCGATCTCTTCTGGTACAATAGAAATAGTGTCATCTATGTCACGGACCTGGTACAAAACACAAATCCAAGTCATTACAGTTTGAACCTCATTCAGGGTAGTGTTACATGGTAAATTCACTTAACGCGAGAAATATGATGCCAGCTTTAGCGCAGTTCAGCTGTATTCCCATTCAGTAGAGCATATGCTAACCATACATCAAACTTTCTATGGGGCTTTGTGGTAAATACTTACAAACGTACAATTTTTTAGCTATGTATATTTACCGCTACTATTTTAGCAAGAAATTAATTGAAATTTCCTTAGGAAAAAGTAGTTTTTGTCGAGTATCTGATAACGAAACTTTCCAGTTCCTCCTGCAAGATACGTCTCTCCTGCTGTTGTCACGGGTAATTTAGAGCGAACTTGCGTGGGTTGAGCTCCAACTGCATATGCTGTCAGGCTTATTACACCACAGAGCAGTGAGTCATGACTGGGGCTGATAAAGGCAGATGCTGTACTTTCCTTTCTGTACTGAGATTAGTTTACATTTTAATTATGTTTTGACAGTATAGGTGGCCTTTCATTAGCGTTACAGGGCTGCAACATCACCCGAAGGTGGAACCAGCGCACGGTTTCCATCACACGTGGGTTTCCTTTGATACCGTCCCGGCAGCGCCGGGAAGGAACCGCGTTCTGCGTTCAGGTCGTAAAGGAACAACCCCGCCGGCTTCTGACAGCCGACCGGTACTCCCTCCTTCCCATTAAGGCACAAAGGGATGAAAAATGCGATCTAAGCACCTGTGCAGGTCATTCCTATGCAGACCGTGCCGTGAGATAGATGCTGGAGTGGTCGCCCGCCTCGGCTGCTGAGCGGTGTTGGGTCATCAGGTGCAAAGAGCTGGTAGGAACTTGCTGATCTATCACCAGTAAAACAAGAAACGCAGCAGAGCTGGTGCGATGGGGAGAACTATTTGCTATTACAGCCAAGTAACAGCACTTCTTCCTCTAGATTCAGAAGGTGTGACACTCAGAAACCTTTCCCTCCCTTGACGACTCCTACTGCAATGCGCCTTCCTGTTATTTTTTCTGGGGGTTGCTTGAACCCCAAATGACCACAGAAGTCCAGTGATCATCCTCACACACTGCTGCAAAGAGCTCTGAAAGCAGCTTAGGATTGTTTTCAGAGAGAGGAACTGTTGGCAGTATACACAGATCCCAGCTTTACAAATCCCAACTAGCTTAATTAATAAAACCCGCTCAAGAATCTTGTTCTGTTTTCCAGATGTTCAACGTAAATATCTGTACCCTTATACTTGTAAGGGATTTTACTGCT
>NW_010533791.1:47509-99136 GCF_000687285.1 Phaethon lepturus
CTTTCAATAAACTCGTTAGATACATAGAACATAGACATTTTTGGTAAGGCTCAGGGATTCATCTGGAGATACAACATGAGGCACAAAATTACTTTCCTTTACTTTATACAATTTAAACTACATTTTATTAGATTGGATTTAGAGACAAATAATGTGAGTTAAAAATCCATTTTGTAAAAATCACATTCAGTGCATCACTCATTCAGGTAAATTTTGTGCTTATGAAATAATCTGCCACCTGTTGGATGCGTTATTAATAACATTGCATTTGGGTTGTGATTTTTAACCATCGGTTGCAGTGAGTAAAATCACAGCAGAAATTCCCTGACGTAACCTAAACTGCGAGCTAGACAATGGAAATCTGCATCTAATATTTGTCAAGTTGGACACGGGCCTTCTATTGTCTGGCTGTCTGCACAAAGTTTGTGCTAGGCATGATTCAAAGCCTGTTCTTTACCAACTAGATTATCTGTAAAGCAGATTCTTTTAAAAGCATGCCTTAAAATTTAAATAAGAAATGTGACTGAATTGGAAACACGACTGCATTGCGTGAAAGGTCGGTAACAATGCAAAGTACAACCCTTTTCAAAGTGCAGTAATTGCCAATTAAAATAAAAATTCTGTATGTTCAAAAACACCAAATGGTTTTCATTCCGAGAATGAACTGATATGTTAAATGAGAGAGAAGTTACACAAACAACCTCTGCTCTCCTGGAATCTTGTAAACTAGCTAATGCAGAAGAGCTACAACAGTCTAACATGAAAAATGCAGCAGGTCAGTGCACTGAGGGCTCTACCACGGACCCTTAGCTTCTCCCATCTTGCTCAGTGTTTCTTGTAGCACATTAAAAGGCTGAGTGAGAGGGAACGGTATGTTGGAAAGAACAAATATTTTAAAATCACAATGATACAAGAGAAAAATATTTGGAATACCTCTAAGGAAAACAGGAACTGCATGCTTTTCTTCAGTTGTCAGAAAAGAAGAAGTTGAACAGTAGCCCCCTAAAAATGGGGAAAGATTAATTACTGCAGAGAGAGTATATAATGCTGAAGTATTGGGAAAGTATCTGCAGGAAAAATCTGTACAACCACAGAAATAAAACCCCACATAATTAGCATGTGCCTTTACTTGGACTTGACACTTGACACAACATCAAACTCAAAATTAACATGAGAAATCAAAGGCAACCTTGTTGCATAACGAGAAAAAATCTGCAAATGAACGACCAGTCAGGTATCAGGAAAAACAGGGAAGATTTTCATCTGTTATTTATGCAAGCATTATGAACCAATGACAGATGAAAGCTTCAGGGATTTTTTATTCTCTAAAAAAGCTTGTGCACTCTCTTGTATACCCACCGTCCCCACACCGAAAACACAGCTAACCCTAGTGACAAAACGGGAAGGGAGCCCGCTTCAAAATAACCTGTTGACATATGGAGAACGATGGAAACAAATGCTGCTGAGAAGTAAGCAGAAGGAACATCTGAAATGAATCATTTGAAAGCTGAGCACATGTAGGTGGATCTGGCCAAATTAGAGTTTGCTAAAGGGGAAAAAAAACCCGTTGGGAAAATAAAGGAGAAAGCAGAATGAGATAATTGTTAGGAAAGATAGTACTGTAATGCTTACAGGGAATGGGAATACTTCAACTTACAAAACAAAAGGCTGAATTTATGTAGGCAGAATAAAATCTTCATCTGGCCAAAAAATCTACTAGCTCTTCCTCTTGATTGAATTACAATTCTATTAGATACTTTTAAAAGGATAACCCAGTTAAGCTTAGGCAGCCTGTTTACAATATGTATAGACTTACGAAAGGATTTACAAATACACACCGTTTGCCAAAAATGTAAATTCAAAACATATTTTGTTCTATACAGGAATCATTTAGTCACCTGTGCTATTAGCTTGACCAGATTACTGTCCATGCAATGCTATAGCAGTTCCCATTTGCATATCACGAGTGGCCACCAGAATGGCTGAAACCTCCAATACCTTCAGCACCAGTACAGCAGTACTGTACTTGACTACAGATAAAAAGATTTCCCTTCTGCAGTAACCTCTGCAACAAACTGCAAGAAAGCTGACCTAATTTTAGTTTCTAAAAATTCTTCTTGAGTTATTCTGAGAGAAAATATATATAGACATGGATAGATTGATACACAGTTTTTTTTTGTCTGTGCCAAATTTACTCGCAAGGTATCAGCTAATATGGCATTTATTAGAAGGTAAGACACAGGATTTTATAATACTTTTGTTCAGTGTAACTGAATGGTATCACTTTTTCATGAAGTTTTATGTAGAGTTTAGGCCGACTTCAAATGAACTCTGCAGAATAATTTACCGAGTCAAAGCAGCAAATCAGTGCAGATGACACAAATACAGAACCTCCTAAGAACCCAGTTCGAATCACTGCATCTGGTTTCCAGGATAGTGTACTCTGAAAAGCAACAAGGTTCTCCTCATACTCTTACTTCTCATAAGTTCTCTGAAAAGTGTTTAGTAAGTCCCTTTCATATTGGGTCTAAACTTTTATGATGTCTGTAATGTCTCCAGGAAAGCCATGATTGTATTAATCAATGTAATTTCAAAGAGGTTCTGCTTATATCAGGTATATGAAATTTTTCCAAAAAGTTGACTAACAAGTCAAAGATGAATAAGTATATTTTTTTATTTATCTGTTTAAACATTGGTTGGAATGTCGCTGCCTTCTAATTTGCTAATAAAAAGTCCTCTGAAAGATATAAGAAAGACATGCAATTTAAAAGAGTTATCAAAAACATCATTATTTTTCGCTCTTGCAGGTTGACATAAAAAGGCAGCATATGACACCAAACAAAACCTCCTGAAATGAAGGGAATTAACTCTCATTTTCCAGACATGAAGTATCTGCTTCAGCCCTGATCTTTTCTGACAGCTTGAAATGTAGAATTTTTATCTAGTGGACTCTTGAACTCTGCTATCTGCCAAGAAGAAAATTGGTCCTTCGAGTTTTCTTTCATTCTAGAATGAAATCTCTAGATGTTATCTAGCTAGAATCATATCCTTATCCACCCTTTGGAAATCTGGATAACAGATTTCAGGAAGGTGCCTGGTGCCAATTTTGTTATTACAATGTGAATTATAACCATCTGAACCATCTGCACCAGTTATAAATCCTAAATATCAGATATTCCTTTTCTTTGAGATTTTTCTTCCACCTGCATCATCTCACAAGCTTAAAGTGCATCAGTTTTGCTGAGCTCCTCTGTGAAATGAAGAAGTTATTCCACACATGCATTAACTCTTACTTCAAAATATCCAGGACTTGTCACACTGCCTAATTTTTTTGTGAAGTGCGAATTGCACTTTTGCAGTGTGTGATAGTTGAAAGACTTCCCATTTGGACTAGATATTCCAAGGCTGATGTAGTCTTTGATCCAATAAAATATATTGTTCCTCTTGGTGGTCTGCAGTGAGATTTCCAGAGACCTCAGCCTCGTAGCAGGGGTAGGTCTCTACAAAGCTGCAATTAGACCTTGCTCAGCATTGTTCGAAATGATTGATTCAGCATATTTCAAAGCCAGGTTGGCTCCAGTAGGAATGGGTATTCATTCTTCACCAAAATCTGTATAAATGCAGCTTTTTTTCCACAGAGTATCATTCAGATGATCATAGCTCATTGTCTTGAATAGATATTATGTTCATCAACTTGCTTCTAAACATCTGCATCACAGCTTTGGTAGCTCACAGGAGGCAGTGACTACCTAAGTTTGCTGGAACGAACATACTTTCAGATGCAGATGATACCAAAGCTTAGGTATTTGTTTCCACCTGAAAAATCAGTCATGTCTGCAAAACTTCATGTAAAATCAGTACTACTGTACAGCTGTGTATAAGTGTTTTTTAAATGAGAGGAGTATTTTAGGGAATGAGTGAGCAGCAGACAACAGTCACACCGAAGTTAGCTCCATGGTGCAACACTTTGTTCAGAAACAGAGATGACAAATAATCAAAATTGATATATGCTTAACTAAGTTAATTATGTATCCTATACTACCAAATGGTAGTTTCCAAAACTCCAAACTTACTCTTTTTTTTTTTAAAGTGTTCTTTCTTATTTCTTGAACAGGCAACAATGCTTTTCTCTGTCCCAGATGGAGCATTAAGACATGCAACATGGTGTTGGATTGCTTTGAATACTTTTAAAATTGAACAGCACGTCTAAAAACTTTAAGCTCTCCTAAAAATGAGGGAAGAATATAAGTCATATCTGTCCAAGGAAATCTTAGCTTGCAAACCATCTTTGCTTGCAAAATTTTTGTGGGATGATACCCAGCCTGCTCACATTGGAATAGATTTTAGACCCGGGCTGCTCCAAAATAACATTAGTGTGGTGAATTCTCATTTGTCAGTTGTATTTGTTGCATTATTTCTGATGAACATGGTTTTCCAGCAATATTTACTCTTCTTTTACTGATGTGCTAGGTGAGAGTCTCATTTTACATCTTCAGAGTAAATCTTTACACCTAAGAAATAATTTTCACTTATCTTTCTCCAGACCTCACCAACAGATGTTGAGTTTTCCTCATTCAGTATTGTTATTTCTCTTAACATATTCACTTGTTTCTATTGCTATTTTATTATGGCAATACCGCTATATACAGTACAGGGCAGCACCACCCTATTATGATGGCTACTGTATAGTATGTATAGTATACTGTATATATGTATATATATACAGTATATATATATAATTGTGACAATATATGTCACAATTCCTAATTGTGGTTTTGATTTTAAAAAGGCAAAGGCAGAGAGTAAGAAAGAAAAGTTATTTAAACAATAAAGCTAATCTTCATGCATTGTACACATATACATCTGTGGATTCCTAGAGTTGGATGGCTCCTTGTGGTTGCACGAAAAGTGATGAAGGACATTACACAAGTAAAATATATGAAGGGACAGAGAAGGGAATTAGGTGCTGGAGAATGGGGAGCAGAGTGGACAGAGTGAATGAGAGTTAGCAGCTGAAAGCTGAGGAGAAGAAACATGCAACAGCCAAGGTCAGTGGCACAAATGTTGAAAAAATACAGAGGTTATTCATGCCCAGAGGCACTAAACCATGGAGTAGTAACGCGATGCTACATTTGCAATGCAAACAGAAGGATCTTTCAGGTAACATGAACTGACAGTATGTGCAAAGAGTGACTGCTAAGCAGAAACATGTCTGCGTACTTTCCACATTGTAGTAGTCTCCATACTGATGTCACCCGTTAGCTCTCTCCGTGGAAGCGCAACCATGCAGCCGATGCTTTGTGTCCTGCATTCTCATGGTTTGTCTGTATCTCAGTAAGATGCTCACCTCAACTTCTTGCATTTCTTACAGTTCTGCTTTTGAGACATTGTGCTGTTACTGTTTCATCCAGGAAATTTTTTTACAAATCTCTCATGTACTTTCAGCAAATGCTTGTGTACATTGGCTGGCTTCCTGGAATAGTTTTAAATATGTTCCTTACCACTTAAAATGTGTCTTATAATAATAAAATCGCAATCTCAACTCTTACCTTCCTAAAGTATCAAATGTTTATCTCACTTTATTGATGAGTAAATCCCAAAAGGGCAAGTTCAGAAGGCCCAGATAGCTCTAGAATTATTTAAGAGACCATTAACGTAGCATTGGTCGCTAAGATCTGCCACTTTACTTTCCAACTAAAAAGTGTATTTCAAATTTGTTCTTCCTGGTTAGCCATGACTGAACTACAGTAAGTATATGGCAACAACCTGGAAACCTTCCAGCTTTCACTCATCCATTGGAAGACTAATTATATTGTATTAAAAGACATTTTATGTAATGCAGAACGGGCCCCTATAAAGTCTGTCACCGTTATCAGAGTCCGTATTTCATATTAAGTGTTTGACCCCATTCCATTGTTCGTCAAAATCGAACACATGAACAAAATGGCCTGCTGTCCTATGATTCATTCCCTCTCAGATGAACACACTGAAATACCAGCATGCAGGTTAGTTCAGCAAACATCCCTTTTGGCGACAGCCAGCCTCCCCCTGGTATCTCTGCTTTTGCTCATCAAATGCTTTGTTCATTCACAGTTTTTTGGACGCAGTTGCTTAAACCACACCGAGCCGGTTGCCAGAGCGTTGGCAGCTCGTCCGCCTTCTTGCAGAGGTCCGCCAGGCTCACTCCAGGGGAACCTGGAGAGCAGCCCTTGCTGGAGCCTCTGCGGCATTGACCGCTGGAGGCTTCTGGGGCTGAGGCATGGAGCAAGAGAAATCTGCAGGCAAATGGTAGGTTGTCCATGAGGTATCCTGTAGGTGGAAGGCAGCGGAATCATGGCCCGTACTGTGATGATAACTGCTTTCGCAGCTGCCTGTAAATAGGACTTGAGATATAACCTAAGGACCCCTAACAGAGATGATCTCTGATGCAGATGCATACAAGTAGACAACCAGAATAATATTACACCTCATTGCAGCCAGGACTTTGGAGCACTCTCGAACTGATCAGACTTACTGCTATGTACTGTCCAGCTCACACTCCCGTTTCCTGCTTTATTGAGGAGCATCTGGGAAAGCGGCCAGGAACAGGCTGGTTTCTCCAAAAGAGACATTCAAGGAGCTCACTCTGGCTGCCAGCCTCCTCGAGGGCTCCTGAGACGCAGGCAGGAAGGGGGCTGAAGGTTGCATACCTTGCTGTAACCTTCTTCTGTATAACACCTTTCTTGAAGGCTCCTCAACCCCCTCTCAGAGTCTGTCCAAATGTTCACTCATCACATTCCTGGGTTGCGTGTAGTGCCCCCAGGAAAGATCTGTATGAGTCCTAAAACTAAACCGTTCAGCAGAGGCCTTTTAAAATCCAAATTACATGAAAATAAAAGGGCTGAATCTCAGAAATCCCAAGCCCAAATAGAAAGCACGGAGCTGTTGAGGTTTCAGCCTCCTCTCCAAATCCTTCCCACGGTAGCCCCGTTCACGGGGGAGCTGTGTTTCAGCAGGCCCCCACGTTGCTCTTGCTCCGCTTCCCCGGTGGCAGTGAGCATGGGTGCGTACGCACAACCCAGCCACAGGCAGGAGGAGCCTACCAAACATCAGCTCTCCTGGCCACAGCACCCGCAGGACGTCACCTCCCAGGGGAACTCGGGTAAAAGTTGGCTTGTAATTAGGTCTGCAGCCACTAATCAATCCCCTGCTCTAGGTGCTCGATTTCTGCTTAGTAGGCACACATTTCAGGTCAATTGCAGCCAGCAGGAGGAAGATTTTTGTAAAAAAAGCTGTCAAAAAACTATCTCTGAATATACTGAAACCTTAAGAAGTACCTGTGGTGGACCAATATGTGGTTTCTGTCTTAAACATTTCGCGGTTCCAAGGAACCCACACCTCTCTTGGTACAACGGCTTGAACATGTCTTGGTACGGAGCGGACCCCAGGGAAGAACGAGATCCTGCAGAGCAGAGATACGGTGCAGGTGCAATGACCGGTTCCTGCAGAGCAGGGATACGGTGAGAGGAGACACCAAGGCCTGCAGACGTGCCATTGCCTGTTGCATCAGCCTGCTGCATATGCACGAAGCTTCTTGGAATATGGAGGTTGTGGGACTCAGACTGTATAAAAATGACACCATCAGAAGTGAAAAGGGGGACCCCAAGGAACATCAAGAGGACCAACAGGACGCTGCTGGATCCACGGGTGGTGATATCTTCTTTGCTCTTGCAGGCTCTCTCTCTTCCCCCCACCCTTCTCTCTTAGGCAAAGTGTAAAAGACATGTTGCACGGGACTTGTTGGTCTAGTTGGATTGTTTAGTTGGAGTAGTTACCATTGAGTTATTCCATGGAACCCCACGCCTTGCATTTTCTATTATTAAATTGTTAAATTGGTTGGCTGGTGTCGTTTCACCTTAATTCAGTCCAGGGGGATCACGACCTTGGTCGTTGGTCCCACGGGGAAGAAGGTCGTCCTGAATGACTCCTTTTGGGCTGCGACAGTACCATAATTGTAGGTACTTATTATAGAGTTAAAACACCTCAATCAAGAATAAATCTTGCCTGTGTGGATTCTGTGTTTTCAGAGTTTGCCAGCTGCCTCAACCCGGGAAAACACGGCTCCTGGCTGGGAAGGAGTCGCTGGTGCACGTGAGCCCGTCAGTGGCTTTGGAAACTACGGCCCAGGTCTCTTCCTGGCCGCAGAACGGGGTGGGAGTCACGGCAGCGGCTGCAGCACGGCTCATTTATTGACAGCGGCTGCTCCAGAGACAAGCCAAGGCGCTGCGCTGGCGCTAGAAGTCGAGGGTTACTTACAGCAAGGTCTATAATGCAGCCAGGGAAGGACTCACATGTGGATCTCACTAGCAGGAGGAGGCAAGTTGCCTGCAAGGCTAATCGAAGGAAGAGAAATCACACGACGTGATACTTATTACGCTGGTGCTCTCTGAGACAAGAAAACACATAAGCTTTGTACTCAGCTTGGAGAATGATGTGTGTGAGCAGAAACAACTGTGCTGCAGCTCCTCGGTGTCTGCTCACCAGGACCCTGTTCACCACGAGATGATAACAAGCTAATAGGTGTTTCCTGCTTGACAATTACATGAATAAAAAGCAGAGCAGCACATGCCAGACATCAGCAAATGTGGCCGGCTCCCAGCCAGGGAAATACACCCTAGCAACACATCATAAACCAAACACAGGAGTAGCAGCACTGGTGACCAAAGGCAAAAGCTTGTGTAAGTAACGGAGACACTTTGCGTACTTGTGCGAGTCAATCTTCAAGGTGGCAAGTACCTCCTCAGCAGCTATCGATCGAACTGACTGAAAACCAAGTGCAGGAAGACACCCAGGGTTTTTTTCAGGGAGAAGGACTATTGTGAGACACCCCAAGTCCAAACGACTACAGATGGGATAAAACAGCTGCACCAAGAAAAACAAATAGCTTCCTTTCAGCCCCAAACCGACTGGCCCAGCACGTGCTGTAATAGCATCCCAGTTCTACCATCATGATATATTTTTTGTATTTTCACCACATCAAAGAAGTGATTTAAGAGGTAACACTTGCTGGAGTGATTGCTGCCAGAAAATGTACGGAGTCCCCTCCCTTGGACTAACACTAACCGAAGCTGTGGCAGAACGTAAAGCAGTATTTCTGAGAGATATGAGTCGCCTCCCTTAAGGCTGTCCCGTGAAAATGTTTGGGACATTAAATATCGTTAACATGTCACTGCTCAAATTCTGTAAAACAGCAGAGGGATCGAGGAAGAAGGGAAAGCTCCATTCCAGGTCTGTGAACAGCTTCAGTTGAAAACATTTGAACATTTTATTTTGAGAGACTAAAAATAAATGTTTTCATATTTCATTTTGAAATGGCATGTTTCCTTTTGAAATCAAGCTATGTCTTACAGAAAAGAAAAACATGCATACCACATCAGTAGGAAACCCAAACAGTATTACAAAACGTTTCACTTTGGGTTTGGGAAAAAAATTACTGTGCATCTTTTTATTGACATGCCTGAAGTGATACTGTCTATCAATTTTGCTTGGGAGAAAAAGAAAAAGTCCTGAATATTTTTCAAGTTAATCTCAACTGGAAAAATTCTTTCAACCATTTCCTTCCAATTTAGCTACAAGTCCACTGTTTGACCGGTTTTAATGGAGACCCAAACAACTGAGTGGAGTGACGTATCATCCAAGGTGTGCACATTTGGAAGAGAAATGTTGTTTTTCCCTATTTATTTTTGTGCCCAGCAAAAAAATACCCCAGCAGACCTCCCCAGCGCAGTGAGGAGCGTGCCAGCACCCCAGCCAAGCCCGGCAACACGACTCAGTCTGGGCGGCTAAACTGCTGGTCCCCGTCCCTCCTGCCCACACTGCCAGCTGGGGCTGGTGCCTGAGCTGGGCGGCCCCGCACAGGGAGCCCAGGAGCAAACGGGGGAGCAGGCCACGGCGGGTCAGCCACCAGCTTCATTTCCGTGAGCAGACGGAGCGGCAGGTCACAGCGAAAAAAAAACGGGCAGCGAGCCCGCGGAGCCGCCCTGACCTGTCGGGGCTCCTGGGCAGGACTGGGTTTGCAACGGGAGCTTGATGGACCACCGCTATCTTCCCCCCAGCAGCTAAAATTGCAACGTTAAAAAGAACAACGAAGAGGAAAGGAAGGAAAAGCAAAGCAAGCAAGTAAGAACGACCAAAAACGAGCTGACGTTTTCTGATCAGCCAGGAGGATCCCCGACCACCAGTGTTTCCTATGCCCTGCATTCACGTGTCCTCCTCCTCCTCTTCTGCTCTCTGGTCAGAAACACAGCCAGTGGAGAGGTGCCCAGTGGGACAGTGCAAGGACACTGCTGAAGTTACCAAGATGGGGCTTTGGAGACCAGAACCCACCATTGGCTCACTCATAAGTTTATGAGTGGCTGCAGGCAATTTCCCAGGTCTCATTTCATTAAAGTCATTCCCCAGGAGCTGAATTTAATTACTTCAGTGGGATTCACATGTGTTCTTAAGTATATGCCTGAATCAGGACCTTAATTGCTCTGTGCCTTTGCTCCCCATCTGCAAGATAGGTTTAAGGTTTGCTTTCTCTAGCTCTCTGACTATTTAGATTTATGTTCTTCCAGTCAAAGCCTGTCTCACAGTCCCTGTCTGCTCAGCACTTTGTCCGATAAGGCTGAGGTTTCGCTCGAGCTACTTTTGGACCTTGTCACATTTCACGCGTACAGAAGCCACTCTGCAAAACCTGGTGGCCTTTGTGCAGCTTTTGTGTCTCCAACAGTAGCCAAGTTGCTTGTTGATTTGGGAGCAAAGCAGAAAGCAGTGTTTTTCGCTTTAACTCCATCACAAATAGAATAATTACATGGCACTTTGAGACAATTTGCTAAAGATGCTCACACATTTCAAGAGGGTAAAATTACTTTATCCAAAGCAATTACAAAATAGCTAATTAGTGAAACTGACTGTGAGCTCTTACAAATGTGTTATGTGGAGATGTTGCTTCTAATGTCAGACAACAAGCCTCCAGTTCATGAGTTATTTTCAGGTAATGAAGAAACTCTTCCAGTGCAACGAATATGTTGTTTTCAGCTGAGACTTTCTTAGCCAAGATGCGCATAAACCTCCAAATTAATGTCGGCGTTCCTGCCACACGCCTTCCCTATAGCCTCATCACATCGTAACGCTGTCAGGTGAGTAGTGAGATAATTACTGGAGCAGCCGGGCAGCAGCTTCCCGTGAGGAAGAGCAGCCAGGACATTAGCACGCGGGTCATAAAACAGACTCCGCGTCCCCCCCGGCTGAATGCGCTCGCTGCCGCGCTCTTTCCGGAGGAGCTTCGCTGCGTACTCCACGCCCAGTGGCCACAGAAAGCAGCTTTGAAAGAGGATGCTAATGCTGATATAAGGATTAATCGCCAATTAATTCCTTCTGTCACCTCCCTGAAAGCTGACAAAAGACCTGTGGGGAAAAACGCGGTTATCTTGGCCCAGCTGGTTGTTAGGTGGTTTGCTGTGAGAGACAGTGGGATCCGTGAAAACAGAAGAGGCTGCATTTCAGTGATTCATGTTTAGATTCCACTAGCTGATAAAAAATGAACAGATTATGGACAATATGTTTTTTGCAAAAAAACCACTTCTTTAAAATTCTATGGGGAGAACAATCACATGTGAAGAAAAATGCAATTTCTGGTTTGTTTGAGTTTTCCTTTTATTTTCAGACAAAAGGTATCCATTATGTATGAAGTAATTGTTGCAGGCTGTGAAATTAGTCTTAAACACAAGTGATGGACAGGAGTGACATAGCTTTACAGAGTTAATAAAACACAAACCGGAGATAAAGTGACTCCCTGGGTTTTTTTGTTGGAGAGCTGTTAAAGCAATTGCTGGCAGAACATTACACCTCAGTGTAAATCTAGGGACGTTTTGCAATAAATAACTTTCATAAAAAAACCCAGACTGTGAATTTAGCATAGAATTTTAAGCCATCTGTGCATTGTCACTCTAACACTGAGATCTCACTTATTTGTGTATTTTACTCATATGATCTGATGTAAGTGGGGATAGGAAGGAAACACTAAAGACTCCATTAGAACCAGAGATAACAAAGATAAGCATTTCATTCTTTGTAGGTATAAAATTTCTTTCACTTCATTTTAAAACCACATCCACATTTAGGTTCCTCTTCATCTGTGTCATAAGTTAGAATTCATGTTTATAAAGACACAATAGCTTAAATATTTTGCACATTAAACTTCACAAAGTGAAAAAAAGAACATTTCTATTCCTTCTGTCCATATGACTAGGGAAGAAACTATGCAATATACAGGTGTGCTCTTCAGGTATAACTTATGTTTTAGAAGTTCTCTTGTTATTTTGGATTGATCTTACTGTTATGAATGAATGAATAAAACTGTAGCAGATCTATTTCAAAACCAAATGCCTTCATTTGTCCGTCTCTTACCCTGTGCAGGTCTTTGATAACACTGTGTTAATGCCATAACTGAAATGCAAGAGCATTATGCGAATCTGATATACAGATATATAAGAAACTCATGTTCTTAATAACTGAGGACTCCAAATGTGACCTCCACATTTCTGAATATCCAAATTTTAAGTAGTTGATAGATCTGAGGTGAATTCAGTACATGAGAACAGAACGAGATGAACTAAACCTACGGATTGCTAAGCATTAAGATGTTAGCTCTTACCACTGACATCTCCCTTTGCTGGTTCAGCCATTGCTCCAAGCAGTAATATAATAAAGTTGCCTCCATTAAAACATTTGCTTACCTCAGATAGCTAGACTCTGGACTTGCATGCAGTTTGTACATCTTAGACCAGAAGGGAATGAATTTTGCAGCCTGCCCGCTGTTTTAATAAAGACGAGCTCACTCCATATTTTTAAGACTGCATCAAGCAGTCTTTTTTTAGCATTTGGCTAATCAATTTATTTAAGACTCCTCAGTCATGATACATAAATAGCTACATATTTCCAGATACACTACCAACCTTTCTTTCAAAATCTTTTGCAGGGAGCTGACCTTCACACCTGTCACAGCTACAGCTGCATTAAGTAGCATCGTTCATCCCTATTGACAGCCATAGCATGATTTCCAAAGACGACAGGTTGACTGGTGGGCAATGACAGCAAACTGTGGTCTGGAGGATTTTCCTCACCGTTTTCTTACTGTCTTGGCAGGTTTTTTAACTAGCTGTTTGTAACAAGCAATAAATCTACTCAAGTGCTGACAGGGATAATGCAGACAATTGTCGCTCTCTGACTGAGGTGGAACAAGGTTTTCTTTGGTTTGTTTATTTGTCGAACATAATCTAACACTTATCCCCTTCTGCATGTGAGAAATTTACTGTGTGTTCCCCTCTGGCAGATGTTTGAGACAATGTCATACTACATGAAAGCTGTATATTTGGCGATGCAGCAGAGTCCAGACTTGGTAATCACCATTAATCTCTGTGTCAGCCTGTGTTTTATGTGCCTGCTCCAGCATAATAGATACTCTCTCACCCAGATGGGAGGCCCAGGAGGCATTTTGTGAGTCCTCTTAACCCTAGAACACCACTAAATCACAGAGATGCTATACCTGTTAGGTCTTCCCTGTCAGTCCTGAAAAGATGCAACATATCTCTAAATTGGAGAGATATGGATTTGATATGTGGACTGCTCAGTGGATGAGGAATTGGTTGGATGGTCGCATCCAGAGAGTAGAGGTGAATGGCTCAATGTTCAGATAGAGATCGGTGACAAGTGGTGTCCCTCAGGGGTCCATTTAGGACCAGTACTGTTTTATATCTTCATCGATGACATGGACAGTGGGATCGAGCACACCCTCAGTAAGTTTGCAGATGGCCCTAAGCTCAGTGGTGCGGTTGACATGCCTGAGGAATGGGATACCATCCAGAGGGACCTGGACAAGCTTGAGGAATGAGCCTGTGTGAACCTCATGAGGTTCAACAAGGCCAAGTGCAGGGTCCTGCACCTGGGTCAGGGAAACTCGCAGTATCAATACAGGCTGGGGGATGAAGGGATTGAGAGCAGCCCTGCCAAGAAGGACTTGGGGGTACTGGTGGATGAAAAGCTGGACATGAGCCGGCAATGTGCGCTCGCAGACTAGAAGGCCAAATGTACCAAAAGAAGTGTTGCCAGCAGGTCGAGAAAGGTGATTCTGCCCCTCTACTCCACTCTGCTGAGACCCCACCTGGAGTCCTGCATCCAGCTCTGGAGCCCTCAGCACAGGAAAGACATGGACCTGTTGGAGTTGGTCCACAGGAGGGTCACAAAAATGATCCAGGGAGAACTTATTGTGGCCTTCCAGTACTTAAAGGGGGCTTCTAAGAAAGATGGGGACAGACTTTTTAGCAGGGCCTGTAGCGATAGGACAAGGGGCAATGATTTTAAACTAAAAGAGGGCAGATTCAGACTAGATATAAAGAAGCCATTTTTCACCATGAGGGAGGTGAAACACTGGCACAGGTTGCCCAGAGAGGTGGTAGATGTCCCATCCCTGGAAACATTCCAGGTCAGGTTGGACGGGGCTCTGAGCAACCTGGTCTAGTTGAAGATGTCCCTGCTCACTGCAAGGGGGTTGAACTAGATGACCTTTAAAGGTCCCTTCCAACCCAAAGTATTCTATGATTCTGTGATTCTATGATTCTACGGTATGCTGGTCTCACTAGGCTAACATTCCTGATGCCCTCTCCATAGCTAAAGCCATCTCTTTCCAACCCCTTTTCAGGTGGTCCCTTCATGAGCAGGGTAGCTGGTAGCTGGAGAAAGTGTGTCCCTGTGCCTTATCCCTGGGCAGCAGATGCACATGCTGTGTGTTCCCTCCTGAACATCTGTATTAAAGCTGGGATTGACAAAACTCTCAGAATGAATCATTTATGTTCAATAGATACATTATTGCAATGGTATAACATCATCCAAATACAACAGACAATACAAGAGTAAGCTTAAAAATTACTTTAATGTTCTGGACATTTTGTGTACATCAAAGGTAAGTAGAGTTGTTCTCAACCATTTCTAAAGGTGTAGATCTATTCTTGTGCTCTTGCAGTCATTATAGTCTCTGACATGTCAGAATTAAACTCGTTATATTGTGACTTTGAGTTCATTGCCAAATCTGACCATCTTTGTGTCTTTCTACCGCTCCATCCTGCTTCTGTTTCCCACCACTCACCAAAACGTGCTACCACGGGATGCAAACAGATGAAAATATTTAAGCACTAGCCCCCATACTGCAGATGCCTCTGACAAGATAATTAACTACAATGACAGCTGAATGCTGAGGAGAGGCACAAAAATAAAGATGGCAGTCTTTGACTTGTATGGGAAATAAGAAACATTTGCTGCTTTCATTTCTAAGGATTAGAAAACATTCCCAAATATTTTGGAAAGAAAGGCTGTTATTTCTTGGAGGGTTATATTGCCTCTTCATTCTAGGAGATTGACAGTGCTGGGGAAAATCTCATGGAAGGAGAGACTGCCTCATGGTGAGAAGCCATCCATCCGGTAACACCTCACTGCCGGTTATTTAGGCACTTTTAAATCTAAAAATGGTATTTCCCCAAGTGCCCTATTGGCTGCTAACCTCTTCTTTAGCGCTGTCAAAGTGTGTAAGTGTCTGAGTTTTACCAGTAAAGCCCAGAGAGTCTGAATTTCCTGCTGCTGCACGCAGAGATATTGCCTGAGAACCAGCTGGGTGGCCACCTCCACCCAACGCCTGTTTGAGGTCCATCATGCACATCCCCACCATACTGGGCAACTGAGCAGCCCCAAACTTGTCTCCAGGGTGGAGGCCTGCTCCCTCTGCCTGCTACATCTTACCCTGGATTTGAAGGATTATAACATTCGCAGGAAGCATGGGAGACACAAAGATTTATTACTTTGTAATAAAGGCGTAAGTACTAATTAGAAGAACCATTAGTTTCCAGGTCTCTCCCATCTCTGATAAGAGCTGTCTTCCCAGCTACAGATTCCTGTGGGCTCTGGCCCAAGATAGTTATAATGAATGTATAATTAATCCATGCAAATGAAAGAGGGACTACAACCTGCACGGCTACAACCCAGCAGTTAGGAGGTGACAAAGAAGGGCAAAGGGGGAAGGCTGAACTAAAGGGAGATTGGAACTTGAGATCTGATGAGGAAAGGATGGAAATCTAAATTTTTGAAGATTTGGTGAGAGGGAAGATCTTTTCCGGTTGTGCTCTCTAAGAAGGGCTTGGCAAGAGGCCTAACCCCTAGGAGAAGCTGCACGTCTGAAAACCGCACTCTGCGGGAGGGGTGTGCTTCCCCGCAGCCTGCACCCCGGGATGCGGCTCTCCCAAGCCACTCCGTCCTCCCCAGCACTTCCCACGGCAGAGACTGGGAGAGGCGGTTCCGCCCTGCTCAGCGTGCAAGCCTTCGTGCATCCTGTCGTTGGTGCTAAATCCTCCAGTACTCTGTAAGGATCTAATTTAACCTGTAGGTTCCACTGCAAATAGCGTATTTAACAGCAGGGTGCTGCCATACTTCAAATAGCAATGCTGAAGTCTTTTTGAGCTTTTTGAGCCCAAAACACAACTTTGCTCATTTTCCACTAGGAATGTCTAGTTTTCCAATACCAAAGATTTGTAGCTTAACTTATTTTTTAAACTAGTGATGCTGACATTTAGTTTTCTGAATTAGCTCAAGCTGATGTCTGCAATGTGAATTCTTCCCTTTCTCTAACCATCCAAAGTACCATTGATCCAGTCCTACAAAACTGCACAATCAGCAGCAAAGTTTAATCGGAAGGAGTAGCAAAATATGCATCCCACTGCAATATTTGTTGCCACACACAGGTCATCTCTTCCTAAATCAACTTTTTCTTTCTCTGTTTTCTTCTGCTGCTTTTTTTTTCTATCTCTTTTTGGGATTTGATAAAAAAATGAAGAGTTAGAGCAACTCATCTCTGGAATTTTATTTCCTTTCTAGTTTAAAACAACAACTTCATTTTAAATTTCTTTCTAACTCAGAATAGCAGCCTCAGGCTCCACTACTTTTTCAGTCTGTTCTATAGTGGTCTAAATATCTACTAAAGCACACAATTATTTTTTAATGATTTTAGAGCTTGAACTTTATTTTAATAAAGAGTATGGTTTGGCTTCTGTTTTTCACATAAATCAACTGTTTATAAGTTCCAAGTTTAGTTTTATTGGGTATTTTTATTTTTGTAAATACCACAGTAAAAGCAGATCAGATATCAGAAACTGCATTCTGTTTCATCACCTTAAAAATGTCAACAACACATACGGATGTTCTATAAGCTGCTATCACCAAAGCATTCGTCCGCAATGGGTTGCCTTTTAAACACAAGTTGTGTGTATTTTACTTTCTGAATTCAGGTGAAGCTCTTTCATCTCAATTCAGATATGATTTACTGTAAATAATTCTGAAGTTGCTAAGAGACAAATTTCAAAACAAGTCTCAGCTAGAGAGTGTTAATATTAAAAATCTTAAATAAAAATGTTCATGGTTTGCAGAACACAGTTCAACATCCTCTGATAAGGCCAAGTAACTTTTTTTATTTGAGGGATGCTGACTTGCCAACACTGGCAGGTCAGAGGACAGTAGGTCAGACATGTCCCATACTGTACCTGTTGTACACGCTTGAGTGATCCCCGCACTCACAGTAGCTCTTTCGCCTTATGTCTGGCAGTGCAGGCTGCTGAAATCTAGAAAATCGGTGCACTTGAGAGGTCTAGGGAAGGATGACTTTTTTTACACATAAATATTGCTTTGATGTTTTCATTGTCTTCAAAGACAGGGTTAATCTTACTACTAATCCAGGGGATGATTTGCGGAAATAAGGTTGTTCAACATGAAGTATGGAAATTAAACACTTGAAAATACAGCGGAAGAGTATGTCTGCTGGAAGGAGAAAAAATGCCACTAAAACTTCAATCTGGGGCATTAAATGTTGCTTTTTGGTAAAGAATCTAAAAACAATACTTCCTTGTTTCATCCCTTTCTCCTTTTCCAAGACATATACAACATTGCCTGACCTTGAAGGGCAAGAAACATGAGGTAGGGAATAAGAAACCAGCTTTGCCTGAGTTAGGGTAACAGTGTAGATGATATCCAGGGAGATTCAAACAAGCTTTCCAAAGCTGAGCTCTTGGAAAAGATGTATAGTGAGTAGGAGGCAGAGTCTGATGGGAAAGAGAAGAAAAAGATGAGTCAGTTTTCTAGGTGTCTGTGTGAGAACCTTCAAGTGATATGTGCTTTATCTAAAACCATTATAATACGTATTCACTCTTTTTTCATGTATCTATTTAAGTATAATGGAATAATGAACCTTAGTAGTTATTGAATAGACATGGGTGTAGTTTCAAAAGACACTCATTTTAATTAATCCAAAAGTGCTAATTTGTTCTCAAGAGAATGAGAAACTAGATCATCTCTAGGGGTTTGGGAGGGTATTGAGGAAGCAGAGCGCTGAGAACCGAGGGAAGTTTCCTGAAGTCAGGTTGTGGGCACTTTGAAACTTAACAATCCTGATACACCTCAGTTCTTTTTGGAAGTTGTTGTTCATGCCTGACCTACATTCCAAACACAACCCTCTTCACCCTGTTAGTTTCTTCAGACACTATAGAGTCTGAACTTCTAAATCAAAACAGACATTTTAAAATTAACTTTAGTGTTAGTGATGGAGCAGGGCAGCTAACATGGATGCTGGCCAAGGGAGGGTGCAGCTGCAGCCACAAGACCTACAGGGGGTAGGTTCCCCTTTCGTGAGAACAAGCACACGGAAAGGGATATACGGAAGATTAAGGGAGCAAAGCTATGAGAAGGAAGAAAATTATAAGAAGGATATAAAGAGGGAAAATAGGATCATACCATGTTGTCATTATTTTAATTACACTGACTATGATAATAGTAAAATTAATTGGCAGTACATGCTACTCATGGAGTTTGGATTTGCTTATCCCTAGAGACAATGAACCAGATGAAGAAAAAAGTGTATGTAGTTTTAAAGTGCTCAAATCAGACTACACAAAGTGCCCTAAAATACATGAGAGGCTGGAAAATTACGCTGTTTTTTTCTGCAGTGACAAGCTTCATTTACAGTGTTTAAGTCAGATGTGAAAATATGGAAAGTAAATGAATGCAAGTTGTACAATATTGGACAGACGTGCTCCAAGAGACCCTTCTGAGCTTTGGCAAGCTTTGGTGAGCAGTTACTTCTTGCATCCTGTTGCCCACAGTTGTAGGATGCCAACAACACTAAAGTCTTGTGTACCTTTCAGCAAGTGCTCCTCCACCATATGAAATGTTCAGGGTGTTTTTGAATGAACATGATTTCATGACAGTAGCAATAGGAATAAAACTAATTACATCTGTTTGATGGTAGGACCTACTTTAAGATAATTTGCAACAAGCTCCCTAGGGAAGTTTTCCCCTTTGAAGTGGTTCTTACTCCAGGGTTCCCTTTTGAAGTAAATCCCCCTCTGGATTGCTTTTGAAGCACTACTTTTCCTTTTCTTAGGTCTTCTTCTTTGGGTTCTGCTTTGTTGCACCTTTCACGTTGGAGGTTCACAGCTGAAGATTAGTGAGTAGAAAGGGAGACTTTGATTTAGACCAGTTTTTCTCTCACGCCATGCAGGAAGACCTACTTACATCTGCCCATAAGGAGCCATACAGGGAGGATTAAGAAAGCTACTGAAATTCATTCATCTCTTCACTGGCACCAGCTTCATGTCTAAACTGGCCACCATCCAGACTGAGATGCAGAAATGTCTCCAGCTGTCTAAAATGCCTGTTTTGCATGAGTGCAGAACAAACATTTTTTTCTTTCCTTTCTCTCACCACCTTCAATATCTGGACTTCTCCTCTCCTTCCTTGCATGGTATAAGTCTCAACTTGCCACCTGGAAAGCCCTTGATTCTGAGGGAGTTCATAAAGCCATTAGCTGTGACGGACAGTTTGGAAACAACACTTTACTCTGGCAGTGAGACATAACCACCACTAGAAGCGTATCAGTTCCCACACCTTCATCCTGACCTGAGCGTTTTCAAATGTTGTGAGCAGAGAGAAAGGAAGCAAGAGTGTGAGGTCACAGGAGAGTTTTAGATCAGATAAAGTTGATAAAGTCGAGTCAGGAGGCACTCACTAGGCAGGACTTAGTAGAAATATAAGAGGTCTACCACTCAGCTGAGAGAAGCTTATCTATCTCTTCAAAGTGCCCTATCAACACCACACTACACGCCGTGTCAGTGGCCCACAACATTTATGTCATGCTGCATTGCATATGCCACCAACTCTTACCCCAGCCTTTTGGCCCCAGTGTTTCTATAATTTGGAAACCACTTTTGTGTTTCCAGGTGAGATGTTCCAGTGTGCAGCTTAGCAGCCTGTACCTACTTGCATCTCCCGGAGTAGCAACCACAGGTACAAACTGCTGCTTCCCTCCATGACCACATGACCACTCCTGGCTACCACTGAAGCTGACCTCGGGTTGGAAGCATTTGACACTGCTGCTACCCTGGGGCCAGGGATAACAGGGCATATTTGATGTGGCCAGAGATATTGCTGAGGGAAGATTTGAAGGCAGTTCCTCATGGCTGTGCTCCCTCCCTGGGTCATGTCTGTAAAGCAAGGGCAGGTAAGAAGGCATAGATGCTACGGCGGGATAGATAGTGGACAGCTGTCCCCTCAGGGCATCACTTCCCTTCCTCTTCCCCCAACCGAGTACAGCAGAACTCCTGAGCTGTGCGTCCTTCTTCTTAATCTGGGCATCAGCGTGTGGTACTGACCATCTAACGGGGGTACAGGCCCTGCACCCACAACCACACCCTGTTCTGAGTGACGGGTCTCTTCTGATGCTGGTCCAGAAGGGCAAGGCTAACCATGGAAATGGACTGACACTGCTGACACTGAGCACTTTGCAAAGCTGCCCAGCAAACCAGTCTGAAAGAGAAATGCATTTGCTGAAGATGAGGCTGTAACTGCTCTTTGAACAAGGAGGTGAACTGACCGCCTAATAGCACTTTTCCCAAGTAATTTAAGGGAAATGAAATCAGCAGTCTAGATTATCTGTGTAATAACATGAGAATTGCATAGCTGGTTAACGTTAATTTAAGAACACAGTGCTGTTCAAAGCAGATTTTTAAAACCTAGAAAATGTTTGCATTTTAACAGGGTCATAACTGAAACAGAAACAAATGTGCCCCGTGAGCAAATCAGTCCAGAAGAAACAAGAGTGGGAAATTTTTTCGGCTCTGCAGAAAATCAGGTTAAATTAAATCAGAATAGCTGAAAATACTGAAACAAATGGTGAAAAGACAGCTTAGGCATTATTTAAAATTATATGAGATCAGTGGAAATCCCTCTGAAATACTGTCATCCTCATTATCATACTAGTAAAATACTATTTATGGAAATACTGGGGCCTTTCAAACATAGAAGGATGCTGACAACACCACATTGTGCCTCGGTGTAGGCAGCCTTCCCTTTTTTGCTATGCTAGTATCTTCCATAACTCAGAATTGAGAATCTTCCAGTTCATCTTGCTAACGATCATATTTAGCACCCATGTAAAATAGCAAATAAATTGTATCTTTCTACCACCATAATGCCTGTTTATTAGGCACTTCTGTGGTTCTATGTCATAGAAAGTTTAGTAATTCAGACTACTGTATTTAAACTCAAGCTTTACTTTCATGTTACGTTTTTCCCAATTCTAGTGCTAGTGTGAGGACGATATCCCTTCCCTGTCCCCGTCCCCGTCCCTGCCCCTGTCTTCATGCACCCTCCCTAGGCTGAATGAAATGTTTGTGGGTCCACAAGGAGGTCAGTGAAGTGATCTGATGGTTTTGGGTTGGGGGGAGTCTGGAAAACATCACTCTGGCAATGTCACCAGAGGAAACTTCATATGAATTCGTAGCCCCAGAGATTATTCGACGTTTTACATCGGTGTTTGTCAAGAGGGATACACGTGTGTATTATGAATGAATTATCTATTGACACTGAAATTATAACACTTTCTAGGCCACCCAGGGTGAGGTAGAGTTTCAAAAGCATTTTTGCATATCAAAAGGTAACATTGTATCAAGCAGCTTTTCACTAGCAAGAAGATCATAAATTGATATCCTAATTAAACTAATTATCAAGTCTTTGGGCTACAGGAAATCCCCAGTGTGGCGTTTACAGTCAGTCAACCCAGGGAGAGGATGGGTTCACAGGACTTTGCCCGGAGTACAGGAGCTTGACCTTAGGGGGTTGAGGCTGTTTGGGAGCGCGGGTGCGTGTGCCGCTGGGCTGGCACAGCTTGCGGCAGAGGGGAAGGTGGGCTTCGCCACCCTCCTGTGCCCACCACCACGCTCCTCCCTGCTCCCTTCCCCAGCCATGGTGCCTGCCGGATGTCCTGCTGAGCCAAATGATCTCACTGAAACCTCAGATAACTGTTCACCTCGCTTTCCTCCTCCTGGGATTAATTTTCTGCTGATTTTGTGAGTTGAATCAGCTCATGAGGCTTCAGCAAGGTCCAGAGCTGGTGCAAGGGATGCAGAGATGAGTGTCCAGCAGCAGGCATGGGGACAAGGTATGGGAGGTCAGAGCAGGATCTGCCCTTTGATTCTTTGCACCTCTTTTCCCAATCTGGCAGGCTTTTAAAAATTGTTTCTAGTGTAGCACAACAAAACTTGTTTTATTATTTTGCCTTAGCAGGATAACCTGTGAAATGCTGGGATGTCACCCTGCACCAGGAGCAACGTGCGAAGAGGAATCCCTTTGGGAGTGCTTCATACCCCATGCAAGCCTTGGGTACTGGGGCATTTTCCTGCCACCGAGCTGTGGGGACCTCCTCAGAGGTCTCTAACACTGACAGCCAAGTTGTGGGGAGCAGGGCCTCACTGGGGTGGCTTAGACAAGCTCAGTGACATGAAATCAAACGACAGGGATGAGTAGTGATCCTGAGCATCAGGATCCACCGACCCACTTGTGGCAACTCCTGATTAGCTACAAATTGCCCAAAATGCTGCTGTTGGACCTCTTACATGCTGTCCTTGGTGTTATTAATAGAAGTGGTGCTGGAGCAGTAACAGCAATAGGAAGAGTGACCACAAATCTTTCTGACTCTCTGGGTAGGACTCACCACCTACTTTGGGCACATCTGGGGTTAAGTGCCTGGTCTGCACCGATTGCCTCGGTTGCCCCCAGCCACTGGATGCGGCGGGGCCATGGGCTCTTCCACTAACTGCTGGGGGGGCCTAGGGGAGCAGATCAGACTAGAAGTCTGCCAGAGGTGCCAGAGACCATTTCCAGCTGATGCATTCCCATTCCACACCATCTAAACATCTACACTGCAACACAAGCAAGGATAAGGAAGAACAAACTATGTTTTCTTCCTGTTATGACCACTGACACAGAAGTTGAACTAAGTTAAGGTCAATACTTGGACATGGGAAGCTAAGTACTGGATAAAGATAAAGAGTTTCAAAGCACAACAAAAAGATCCTGCATCTTTTCCTGGTGATGAAATTATTTGAATTTATGAATTCCAGTTATTTCACAAAATGGTTCAAAATGCTTTTGTTATTTGTCTCAAGGTATTGTCAACCAGCCAGGAGTTGACACAGACCCTGAGATGCATCACTCACCCCGGCCAGAAAAAGCTGCAGAACAAACAGCAGAGCTCATAAACTACATGTATTGGGCTCTGGCCAAACAGTGACTGTGATAAGGGAGGTGACTGAGTGGGAAAATTAGCTTGATTAACTTTATCAGCAGGAAGGTGAGGAGTGGAAAATCCCTAAGCAGGAGAACAAAGGGGCAGAGGTGATAGAGCAGTGGTTTGAAGAACGAGGCGTCTTTGGGCAAAAAGGAGGAACAAAGGCACATGCCTTCACCAAGGGGGCTTTTCTCCTCTGTACCATCAGCCAAAGAAAGAGAAAACTAGCTGGAGGGGAGGAGACTCCAGGGAGAGGGCAGAAGGAGAGTGTCTGTGTGCTCCAGGGAAAAAATCATGTGAAGGTTGGAGAGAAGGGAGTTGAGTGTTACTGGACTTACTGTTGGTTTTCAACCAAAACATCTCTGGGTTTTCCCTGACACGACCACTTTTCTTCTCTGCCCAGAAACTTTGTAGGAGAAAAAAAGAGCTTTTTGGCCTATTAAGGATGTCTGGCCATGGAAAGAGAATGAGAAAGAGAAATAATGCTAATGGAGTTCCCAGGTTTCCAGAAGTCCCAGACACATGGCCATTGCACATTGACTATGCAGCACATAAAACATGACATTGGGGTATGCCAGACACACTGGATTTCTTAAATAGGCCCTGTACAGTTACTCTGAACATGCACAACTCATGCTCCAGAGTGTGGAGGCATCATGTGCATCATCCTGGCAGATGTTTGGAGGTTCTTCTAAAGGATGTTCCAGAAAGGTGCAGAATCCCAGGTGTTGTTCTGTTGAGATCTCTTTCTCCTGTGTAGTCTACAGTGAAATAGAGTTGTGCCAGCGTCTTTTGCAGAGCCTGGGTGCCATCACTTACTTCAAATTGCTTCAAATACAAATCATCTAGTAAAAGTTAAACTATAAATTAAAACTCTAACGCAATTTTTTTTTTATAAAGAGTGTGTTTGCCTACCAAGGGTGCTGTGATGGGACTTAGGATGGACAGAGTATTATGGCCTATTTCTATGAGGAGTAAGAGGCACAAAGATTGTGCCCAAAAGTATAAGAGAGAGACTGAGAAAAGAAAATAGTGTCTCAGTGTATCTGTAAGCATGAGAGCACATAGATCAAGCATTCTCTCAGCAGACAGCAGTGTGACAGATAACTAGGAAGGGAAATTGTATTACAGCTTAGCTAATTGCTTTTCATTAGGAACTATTAACTATCTCTTCCTACATATGAGGAGACTGAAGTAAAGAATGGGGAACAGACTCCTCCAAGGTGACCCACTAAACGAAGCGACAGAGATAAGAAAAAACTCTGCCTCCCAAATCCTCACACAGGCTGACCTGCAAATATCCATCACTTGTGCAATCACCTTAGCAAGGATAAGGACGCCTCAAGGTCACTGCAGGAAACTAGAGGTGGCTTGAAAGATAGTACTGTGACTATTGAGGCAACAAGGCTCAGGGATTCTTTCAGGGCTTGCCATGAAAAAGGACATCCCAGGATAAACATGTGACTAAAGCAAGAGAGGACTGTACTGCATTAGCACAAGAAATAGATAGAAGAATATGGAACAAATGCACTGGAGAACACGAACCGCTGTCACGATGACTTAACCTGCTGCAGGGGAAAGCGAGGCACCGTCAAAGGTAAAATGCTGCTCTAAGAGGTGCTGTGTCTCAAAAGCACCTTTCCCAGGCAGACCCTCCATCTGAGGAGGACACTGGTATGTCGCCAGAGATTTTGTTGCATTTTTTCATCAAGTTGCCAGAAAATATTCTTGTCTTTCACCCTGTACAAATGACCACAGCATTGCAGCTACATCACTTCGGTACTTTTGAAAAGACTTTTCACCCCTGAGTAGTTCTTAACTGGCCGTACACATATCTCACATACCTCCCAGCTTGTATGTTGTTTTCTACAAGTGGAGCTTTTTTGACATAGCTCTGGTTATACAGAGAAAGAAATTTTGTTCTCTGTCATTGCTGAGAATGAATCTTGGTTTTGGAGACAGAGTGTGCCATATAGTTGGTGAGTGCCATATAGTTGGTACAAAGTGTGAGAGAGAGAACAGTAAAACCAAGAATACATTCACAACTAAGATAAAAACTAGCAACAAACAGCCGGCAGCAAGTCATAAAGATACGGATGGACACAGTGCTGTATGCAGTTTACACCTTCGTGGCTCCTGTGGTTGTGTGAAGACATCTAAAGTGTATGTAGTTGCTCTCTGGTTTTGATAAAATGGATTTTAGACTTAGAGAAATCCAAAAGTACCTGAGGAATGCAAAAGAAAGTCCCAGGTTAAGGCTGGACCTTAAGAGGCCGAGGACAGCAGAATGATGGAGACCGTGAGCTCCTCAGGACAAATCAGAAAAGTAAATGACTGGGTGAAGCTGGGTCCTCCACCCCCTCACAGAAGAAGGAGATGGGGTTTGGAGTCTCCATAAGGCTCATCAGATGCGGTGTGCACTGATCTGCAGCCCAGCTTTCTTTCAGTTAACCGATTGCTCAGAAAGATTGCGACCACTTACTGCAGTAAGGGAGTGAGATCATTTATTCTAGTGATGTCATTGCATGCCACCACAAGGATAGCGCTCCTGCAGAACACTCTCTTTGCAATACCATTCTGTTATCAAACATCATAAATCTTTTTGATGAAGGGCAATCTATTAAATGTATGGAGCTTTAGCCAGTGAATGCACTAAAAGTGTATGGGCGGTGTTCACGGCTTCCTGAGCTCTTTCCCAGGATGCCAGTGTAACCTTTCCTGGTGTCAGCTTTCCTTCAACCTTGCTGTATTTTAGCAGCAAATAAAATATTGCAAAGTGACTTCATTCATTGCCTTTTACCTCTGGGAGTCTACAGTGACTTTGTCTCAAGTCTTTAAAGACTCTGTTCTTGGAGGATGGATGGAGAACAGGTGTACTAAATTCACCCTCTTTTCCTTTATGTGCTTTATCCTACAGCTGAAAGTGTTCAGCTTGGAGCTGTATGTCAACATCTCAAACCACGAAAATCTGACAGGTTGGGAATCACACACGTTCCCAGAATAATCAGTTAGCCATAGTGATTAGGTATGTGCTGTGGCTGGGAAAGGGACTAACAGGGACAGACTTTGGGAAGCGCAGATGGTCTTCTAGGAATCACTCAAATGCACAGCGTTCCGTTTCGGCTAGCAGAGCTCGCGCTGAAGAAGGAAGTAATTTTAATGATGGCTTTGGCTTCCGAGAAAGTGATCAAATAGCGAGTCCAGAGCCTTGGCCCAATGGATCATCTGATTTATTCTGGTTTTGTCCAAGTGAGTACACAGTTTGGAAGGGAGTATTACCAAGAAGGGTGGCAAAAAATAACTTTAAAGTATTTCTTTTAACCCCTTTCAGCTGTCCTTTCTTCTTGCGCAAAAACAAATGGATTAGCTAAAAGCACTAGCACTTTCCTTTTTAACTTCTTTGGCTTTGCACTGGAGTGAAACAGACCCAACTGAAAGGTGGTTTCAGAGGAAAGTTCTGCCCCATAGCTATTGTTGGCTGAAGTTTAGCACAGCTTTCTGTCCACACTGCATGTGGGAAGCTCTCCTGGACAGGCTGGCCCTCTGCGGATGCTCAGCTCCTGCTTGCTTAGCAGGCACCATGAAAGCAGGTGGCAGAGTCAGGGTTCGGAGGTTGAGGAGTTTATTTGGCTCCAAATCAGCAGCTAAGCTGGGGCTTAACCAGCAGTGTGACTGTCCCTTTAGCTTCCAGTGAGCTACAGGCGTGTGTCATTAACAGGGATTTGTGTGAGAGTGAGCTGGGCTCTTGCAAATGGAAATGGAAATAAACAACCGTAAGGAAACCCTGGCCAAATGCAAAATAACACAACAGTGTCGGAAAACCCTGCTTAGTCATTGTTTGTTTACTTATTCCTCTCAAAAATGAAAGGAGATGCAACAGGTCCTTTAGAGAATTTTTCCCTTATTTTAGCATTAGAATTACTTTACCTGAATTAAAATGAGTCCCTGTCTTCACAGTGGGTCAGCTCTTGCCTGGCTGACAGTCAATGGGCTCTGTGGGTCCGGAGGGGCAGGAAAGGGCAGGAAAACAAGGATGACTCTAAGCCTGTGAGATCATCTCAGTCTTCAGTATAAAATGGAGGAGCCTGTTGTCCTCCTGATCCTGCTCAGGTGATCACCAGGGCATAGAAGTCACTCATATTTTTCATCTGGAAATTGAGCTGGCTGTGGGGATGCACTGTATTTGGGGAGAGGCAGAAAGCCATCATCCCTGTGGTGTTTAGAACCCTCTAGACAAATTTAGATGTCTAGATAAATAATTTAGATTTCTAGATAAAATAATATAGGGATTTATCTAGACTAAAATAATCTATTCATGTCTGCTAAGGTCACAACATTTTCCTGACACCTTTCTGATCATCAGTTTGGATAGTATATTGGTTTTGAAGTGAAACACTATTTCATTTAGAACTAGCCACACTTAATGTAAGAATTAATTAATTACTTTAAAATGTTAAAAGGGAGCACTCATATTGAGTAAAATAAAATTGAAACTAGCATCAATTCTACCTTCACATGTTCTCAATGAAATGCCTTCATAAGTCACTGAGCACAGCCATTGCCCACCTTCCTATCGTGGTCTTGTTCCTGCAAGGTCGCAGGGCAGAATGCAGACTTTGGGAGTACCTGCAGGGAGCCCTTGGTGCTGCGAGCTGCCTTGTTTCTCCACCTCCATCTAATTTATAGTCCTTCATTCCACTTGAGCCTCTGTTGTGTCTTTAATGCAGCTGAGAGCAGGAACTGCAAGTTTTTAAATGAAGCATATTCCAAAATTATATTTGTCTCATTTTCAATAACATTAACAAACTATCAATACTTTAAAAAACCATACCCTGTCATTCTTCGCTTCTTGAACAGTAACTTTCAAGTGTGCTGAACTAATATGACAGCATTGCAGCTGTGCAAAAGGAAGACGGTTAAAAATAGCTCTAGCACTATTTCTGCAAATAACAACTGTTCGCTTATCAGCTCCACGTCCAGCATGGCAGCGCCAGGCCAGCCGCATCATTTCAATGCCAGATGCCTTGTCCGAGCGCTCGCTTGCGCTGAATGAGGACTAGAGTCCCAGAGGAAAGGGAATCCCGCAGATGAGGCTGGGAATGGCACTGCGGGAAGATGAGAGGAGTGATTTGTGCAGGGAAGGTGCCAGTGGGAAAGCAGAGATCAGTGCTTGGCAGAGAGCAAAGACAGACACATAGAGGTGGGGAAGGTGATGTTCACCTACCACAGGCAAGGTATGACTGGGAAAAAGGATGGCTACAGCTGGGGTGCTGGGGTTTTAGTGTCTGTTCCCATGATAGATCCCCCATGTGCCTCAGGCCTTAGACAACTTTGGGCTGTAAAGCTCCCTGTCGAGGTCGTTCAGCGTCTCACAGCTCTGTGATAGGGGAGGGTCATGAAATTGTCCCTCCTTAGGCTGATTCCAGTGTCAATAACCACCAGACCATCCTCCATCTCTACAGCAAAAGCTAACAGTCATCTCTTGCTTCAGAGCACTGTTAAGTAATTGAATTTTTTAGCAGATGTTCACATGCTAGCATCAAGAATGTTCACATGCATGTAGAAACATATACAGATAACAGAACTGTGTTCATTACATTGCTTGGCTATTACACCCTTTTGATGGGCAAATTATTTGGCTTGAGTTTTGTTTTCATGTTTCCTGCCCTTATTGCTCACTGTTCAGGGCATGCCAAAGCTACCACACTGTTTAAAAAACTAAAACTTTGAGAGCTGCATGCCTTATATCTAATGATCTAGCTAATGATCTAACAAATAGATCATTAAAAAACCCTACTGTACGCATTTGTGTTAAGGAGATGGAAATTGCGAGCATGATCATTTGCATTTTTTGTTTTGTCTGAATTGAAAGTATTCCCCCTCCTTCCTCCTCCTCTTTAAACACCAAAGAAAAAAACACACATTATTGTCCAGATATCAGAGAGTAAAGGAAGTTAGCTTCTGGTCAAAACCTGCTTAAAAGATTTATGTCATCAAATACATAAAGACGGAGCTTGGGGCAAGAAAATGATGAGTTGTAGGAAAGGGTTGGTTGTAAGAAAGTGTTAACACATTTATTATAGCTCTAGGGAAAGGTGTATTTTACATTCTTATCAGACCAGCTGTTAAACTATAAAGGCACTAAATTTTGCATCTGGTTTTGAAAACTCAGACAGAGTCACATGATTGACGCAATATTGAGTTGATCAGATCTATTTTTTAACTATAAAATGCCTTGTTACATTAGACATAAAACTAAGGAGTCTGGTCATTATGGCCTACACACAACAGTGGTATTTTGGCTTGTATTAATTTTGTTGTCAAAGATACAGCTGTTGTAGGAAATATTTTGGATTTTTAGTACCATCTGGTGTGCTGAAAGAAGAAGTGGTGCTTTAAACGTTGGCATAAATCCATTTTCTAAGTGGGTAATATTGGTTCTTTGAGAAAGGGGCTGTCAGAGCAAGAGATGAGAGGAGCTGTTAATCAGGGCTGTTTTCATCGTTCCATCACACTACAAACCCTACCCTACCTCGATTAAAACAAACATGGTTATGACTCTTACAGGGTCCCCCGAATGGCTTGTCATTACTAAATACGTTTGCGTTATCAAACATTTTTTTCAGGGTTTGACATTTAGCTTGGCTGGGAAATGACAGGCGTGGGGATTGCGCAAGGCAGGGAGCGGAGGAAGCCGAGACCTTACGCTGAGGCTGTTCTAGTAGCTGCCTCTGGGGGTGAGTACCTGCCTGACGGCCCCTCGGTAGTGTTTGCACCTCTGTTTGCCTCTCCACACGATGGAGATGCAAGCAAAAATCTTACTGCCTTAGCCTGCTTTTGGCGTGCAGGTAACGGATCGTGAGATCGACCTTTGTCATACAATTAACTCAAAGAGAAGTAACTGAGCTTCTGTAGGAATGTTAGCTAAGTGTCTATAGTTTATATGTAATGTCTCCTACCCAGGACTCATTTCCTATCGTGATGACTTGCGTTGGAGGAGAGGCAGCAACTCTGATGCAATAGAGCATTTCCACATGGGAGTCCTGAAATCTTCATTCACAGAGTCTCCAGCAAAACTATGAGCATTAAGACAATCTTAAAACCACAGAAACCGAAGATGACAAAAAGTAAGCAATTTGTTCCAGGGCAAAGAAATGAAATGAAAAGTCCCCCACACAAACATCAGTCTCTGAAATTCCTTTTGGAGGCAAAACACAGACCTCAGTATCTGGGTGCTTAAACCTGTAGAGTTGATGTTGTGTCTTTTCAGGAAGGGAGATTTTGCAGTTGCAGGCCGTCAGTGTTGCTCAAATCCTGCAGAGTTTTGTGGAAAAGCTGCTGTAAACCCATGGAGGCCAGGAACCATGTGTGTGGAGACTGCAGCCCCACTGTGGGCCGCACGTCCATCTGTCCTGGGGGACACTCAGAAGCAGCATCACACAGAGCAAGGGGACTTACTGAGAGCCAACTGTTTTCTGTCAAAAAATCAATGTGCATTTTTGGGAGAATCATGCAAAAAGTCATTTTTCCTTCTCTCCACAAACTACTGGTTTTGTATAACATCATCTTGTTGAACCATTAATCTCACCAATTATTTTTTTTCCTGAAATACTACTAAAACCTGTTAGTATCATCTCTCGCTATTCCACAAATGATTCTTTGTGCAGACAACTGGTTTCCTGAGAGACATTGACTTATATCCTGCCTCTCTGTGGGATACTTTCTCCTTCACCAATACCAGGCTATAAGTTAACTTTATTGAGTCTATGGTATTGAAGACCTTAAACACTTAATGGTGAGCATATATTTTATTTTTCCCTTCTATTTCCCTCCTTTACAAAGCTGTACTTTGGATACACATCCTTCTTCTCACGCAAATTTCTATGGTGGGGGCAGAGAAGATGTTTTGAATATAACTTTTAATAAACATTAGAACTGGATTCTCTTGCTGTCAGTATTCAGTACAATTTAAAGTCCACTCAAATGAGAGCTGTATCACCATACCATAGAGTGGAAATCAAGTCCAGGAACTGAAAACAGGGCTGATACTCATCATAATTATCTCCCCTTGGAAAAGTACTCAGTTTTGCTCTGGCATTTTGTAGCAGCAGGAGACCATCCTGTGATGATATGCCCTTCCACCAACATTATCACTTAATTCCCTTCTTTTTGAAGGTTTTTATAGGGATTGGGTGCAGCTGTTTTTCATCATTCCCTTCTTATTAGAGTTTCTAAGAATCCTGATTAATTTAGAGCCTGTTTCAGCTGCTGCTTCAGGAGATTGAACATTTTGCCCTCACCCTTCTCAGTCTGTTTTCCCAATATCTTTTAAAACATTATGTGCACTATTATGAATTTCCTTCTGTTGTTTATGGGCAAATACATGCATAAATTTCTCTCTATTGGAGGTATTTGTCTTATTCTCAGGGGCGTAATTGTTTCTTTCTTCTTCCCCATCTTTTAATTTCTTAAAATGTGTCTAATTTGTAGGATAGTACAAAAATGCGTGGGAGTAAATTTAAGCTCTGAGGAGACTTTTACGCAGCCCGATGCTGGAAGGGATTGAGCAACGTTAAGCTCTGCCCTAAAAGCAGGCCACTCAGTACCTTGCAGGATTTTCCATGGTTCTTCCCCCGTTGGTTGCTTGTGAGTTTTCAGGGGTTTAGCATGAAACAGTTCTTAGGGAAAAGGGTGTCTCCTTTCTCAAACAATCATTTATTTAGCTGTCATGTAAAGGATTTTGGACACCGTTTGTGTTACTTCCCTGCCGAACAGTTTTGATCTCCCTTTTAGAATCATAGAATACTTTGGGTTGGAAGGGACCTTTAAACGCCATCTAGTCCAACCCCCCTGCCATGAACAGGGACATCTTCAATTAGATCAGGTTGCTCAGAGCCCCGTCCAACCTGACCTGGAATGTTTCCAGGGATGGGGCATCTACCACCTCTCCGGGCAACCTGTGCCAGTGTTTCACCAGCCTCATGGTGAAAAATTTCTTCCTTATATCTAGTCTAAATCTACTCTGTATTAGTTTAAAACCATTACCCCTTGTCCTATCGCAACAACTCCCTCTTCTTGGAAGTTGTTGTGGTTCTGTTTGTTGCTGCAGTTGAAACCAAACCTGAGGACTCCTGGTCACAGGCTACCACCTCCTGGGTCTTGAGCTTGGGCACATTCACAATATTATGCAACCCTCCTTCTCTTACTTGTGAAGCAAAGGGATTCAGTGGCAGGAAAAGGGACAAGGCACAGGGAGAGACAGGTTACACCAGAGGCAGAGAGCCATGAGGGGATGAGAGCATGGCTGAGTTGGGTCACTGGGTCCCAAGGGAGGCTGGTGAACGCTGTGCTGCATCTGCATTTCTGGTAGCTTTTTGGGCATACACTGATAGACTCTGGGCAAACCAGAGGGTTTGTGATGCCAAGAACATAGATCCAGTGTTACAGGGTTAGAAGAGCAGAGGATGGTGTCTTGAAGACCAGGAGGGTTATGGCTGAGTGGAAATGTAAAAGGAAAATCTTTGCAAATGTTGAAGAGAGGAACTTAGAAAGCCGTTGGCCTGGAAGCAGGGACATAGGTCCTAGATGAGTCCCCTGTGTAGGCTATGAGCATTTCTAAAGCCTCTTTCCTTTAAATGGCAACTAATTGTCCTAACAAACCAACTAACTAAATAAAATATGTAGCTATTTTGTTGATTTCCTGCAGGTAACTATAGGGATAAGGAAAGTTGTTTCAGTTTGATAGACTTAAGACTTCTGATTTGGTCCTGTTTTGGTTTCTTAACCTCATCTCTTAGATATGTTTCAGCAAATGTCATTTCTTTTCTCCACAAAGAGCCCCCTGATTGCTCAGTTTGCTGTAGCCTTGCTCTTGGCATCTTTTACAGATGAGACAAAGGCCTCAGGGTTAGCCATCCCACAAAGCTTTTTGAAGTGTTCTGCCCAGGCCTTAAGAATATGGTTTAAAAGCTAGTTGGCTCCCAGATTGGGCAAATTTTCCCTGAATCTAGGAGCAGGATCACTGTTAAAACGCCTGAAGAATTAATTCACCAGTAAATTTCAAATGTTGTTTCCCTGTAATAGAGTAAACAATATTTCTGCTATTTTTTACTCTGTTTTTGCGGCAATGGGAGTTTACAACAATGAATATGAAGGTATTACAAAACCGTGAGAGAAAAAGGTTGGAGAATTATTAATTATGTGGTGTGATGGAGCCTATAGGCCTCGACCCACTTGTCTTCTACTGTATAAATCTGTATATTGCATAACACTTCTACCAGCTTACTGGGGAAATAGGGTGAACTAAGGAGAGAACAGTTTTCTTCTTAAGTTTGTGAAAAGACTATGCAGAATCATCACAAGAGTCTTGTTTTACATACCGTCTATGTTTTCCTTAAGTGATCTACATAGTAATATCTTAGTTTTATACAGGGTATCTAGTCAGTCTTACATAGCTAATGTGCTATACAGAGAATACACATTGCCTCTAAACTAGGGGATAGGATCACGGAGCTTGAGGTTCTGTAAGCTTTTAGGCCACATTTGGGCTTTGTAATTTCCAGTAATCTAATTTCAGCCTACCTTTTCTCCCCAAACAGGAGTTTACCTCTTTTTTTAAAGTGAATGCCCTAAACATCTCAGTGTTACTGCAATGCTTTCATTTTCTCATTGGATTGCTTCTCCCACTTTTGCATTCCTGTGGAGTTTCCGCTAAGAGTCGTGGAAACTGAGTAATACTCAATTTAGAGTTACATTTCCAAACCCACCTTGTTAAAATAGGTCAGAAATTTGCTAAAGCAAGCCTGATATTTTCCCCTTTCCAAAGGAAAATGTGACCCTTGAGGGTGTTAAAGCATTTGCGGCTAGGATGTCCTAGGGAAAAGTCTGCAGTAGGACTTTATTTTCAACAATAGCGTAGTTCAGTTGAAAATCCATTTACATATGGGCATTAATTTTAAAGAAAATAGACCTATAATGCTATCACATCTATGCTGTACAGTATTTCCTTGTTTAATCTAATTTCATCCTCAGGTAGTGATTTTGTGCAAGATGTCTGAAGTGACTAGTGAAACTCACTTAGAAAATCCCAGTCTTGGCTTTAATGAGCAGTCTACAAAGTTTTAGTGGGGAACTGATGATTTTCAGAAGTTGCTTTACAATTCAGTTTTCCTTGTGAAGAAGGTACTCTTCACAAACTACTGTCCACAAGCACATACTGACCTCAGCCAATTACCTTATTTTTATTTTACTTATTGTAAAATAAGGGGTTTTTTTGTAGTTGTAGCATCAAAAGTTCTTCATTCATACAGCAGACTAAATCTCGTGAAGAGCCTAGGATGACAATGAGACCAATGGGGGAAGCTTACAAAAGATTAAAAAAAAGACAAGCCTGGCTCATTTTACTGATACAAAAAGCAAGAGTTGAGGAGAGCCTGATGGTGAGCTCAGGGAAGAGAGGGGAAGCTTACTGAGCAAGGCAGAGTTTTTGATTGACTGATGTTGCACTTAACTGAGCAAATGAATGTCATTTTTAATAAAAAAATTACTTCTGTTTCTGATACTATCACTATCCGGTAATTTAGTTCAATTGTGTTAGTTAAAAGTTAATTCATAGTTAATTGACTCTGCTGTTTGTAGCAGGAATATGGTTCAGTTCCAGCTGGGGTGCCCACAGAGAAACGTGGGCAGCGAAAGGGGCTCGCAGCGGCACAGCCAACACTGTGAGGTTTGTACTTAGCTGCCGTAGCACACGTTCTGCTCCATGCAGACTTTCGCAGCTGAGGTTGTTCGGTGATGTTTATAATGCATGATAAACCTTATTTTTCTATCTGAGTAGCTTTGAATTTTCTGCTGTTAAAAACAAAGACAGACCATAGATGCAGGACTAATTTACTAACTAGATGTTTATTCACCCACCATCTTGTTTTACTTTGCTATCAAAACTTATTTTGTTCCTGCTAATCTAGAAAATTAAGCTGTAGTAATCTAAGGCTATTTACCCTGAATGAAACTATTCACACGGAGCTTTTAATATGCTATAACTTATATAAATTGACTTCACACCTTTAGCTGATGGATTTATTTAACTTTCCTGAGTGACCCTGTATAGGCAGTCCAAACTGTTTCATTAGTAAAACGAGGACTGCCCTCGAAGCTGTATCTCTTGCAGCTATTCTCAGCCCCTTATCCTGCCCTTTTTCATTACTCTGAAAATTTAAAAGCTTGCAAGGGCCCTGAGGCCAGCTTTAGCTCACTGCTGTGGACTACACTTTAGACCCAGTCCTTCTCTCACCTCCATAAGGAGCTTCGCTTCCACCTCTGCTTCTGCAACACCTCGTCCTCCCACCGCAGCAGATCTGCCAGCGCCGGGCACCAGGATGTCTTCTAACATCACCCACGCTCCTCCATTTTTCTTCTTTCCCTCTCTGACAAATTTTCTGCTTCTTTATGGTGTTATGTTAATTCGGTATTTTTCCTGCAACCTTTTTCAACAAGGACTCTCTCGGACACATTTCCTACCACCTACCAGAGCGTGAATCAAAAGCCCTCGTGTAGGAAAAGCGTGAGTGCCCCCTCTTGTCTGCTCTTCAGTAAAACCAGTTCCGTCACCTTTTCCAGGGAGGGAGAGTGGGATAAAGTGATTTTGCTTAATCAGTCCATTTGCATTTCTTTACAGACTGAAATGGAGTAAAATAGCAGCGTTCACAGCCAGGTAAATGTAGATGTGTGCACATGCTTGCAGACTGAAAGGCTGTGCTGTGCTTTTTTTTTGGTTGGGAGGGGGTTCGGAGAAGTACAGACACATTATTGAATGAGTATTAGGTTTTCTGCCTGCTCCGCATTCTTCATTGTTTTCTCTGCAGACGGAGAAATGCTTTTGGTGTTGCTTTGATCAGACAGATCATAGCTAATAAAATAGTCTCTTTTTTCTCAGCCTTGCTTGAACCTTGGGATTCATTTTTCCCTGAAACAGGATCTTCAAAATGGTGATATGAAGAAGTCTGATTTCCCAGCTAGTCAGACCCATAAATATTAACATTCTCACAGCCTCTCTAGAAGAATTTTGGAAAAGAAGATACGTCTGTCCTTTCGAAACGCCCTAGGTGATGAGAATGGAAGTAGCAAAAGGAGGCCACAGAAAAGAGCTGCCAGGAGGACGGATGCACCCGCGGTTGCTGTAGCTGTGCTGTCATCTTGAGGACATCTGCAGAGCTAGCAGGGCTGCTGTCGGGGTGCTCTGCCGCAAGGCGGGTCTGGACAGAGAGGGCTGCAGGGTGGGATCCACGGGGCAGTGGATCCATGCGATGACCTGTGTGTTCAGAGACAGCCAGCCCCCGGCCGGGAAGCCATCAGCTCCTCGCAGCTAGATGCACGTGGAGGGCTTGAACATGAAAATCCTGATCTGTGGGTTTACGTATTTCCCCATAAAGAGCCCTGAAAGATTATCATATCTTAAATTGAAGGTCTGCCACGCAGCCTGATTTTTTTCTCTTTGCCTTGTTTTTGTTCTCCTGCACAGCTTTTGGTTTGCTGGCTAGAAAGTGACCCCTGGAGACAAAGTTAATCTTATTTCAGGAACTGTGCCTGCAAAACAGGGAGACGACTGTTGAGTTCTGGGTAACGTTAAAGAAAAACAAAACACAATGCAGCACTAACGTCGGTGTGGAGGCAGCGCCTGCGAGCAGCGCCAGGCTGACGGTTACAGAGAATAGAGGCTCTGACTTACCCGGTGACACGTGAGCCAAGTGCTGTGTTATCCCGCTAGCACATCTAGACGTCAGGGCTGTGTCTCTACCATCTAATCAATATGGCACTGCGCCTGGCCTAATTAGCTCCATTTCTTTAATTAGGCCAGGCGGGGTGCTATGCTGCTGTGGCCACGCTGCTTGTGGGACCTCGGCGGGTGTCTCCGCGGGGCACGGCATGGCGCCCCACGGACCTGCCGGCTTGCTGGGGCTTGAGATCCCCCCCGGTGCTGCGCGGGACGCGGTAGGTGTGCCTGAGGTGTTTGCTCAGTGTTCAACCCTTGCTGAAACCCCAGGGCTGGTCAATGGCCGAGGAGCTTGCGTGCTTTGGTCATGCCCTCTCCTGGGGCAGCAAACGATCCTGTAGCAATTGGTGGGCCCTGCTCTGCAGAAAGCACGTTTCAGGGCTTCGCCTTATTAATCTCCAAATAATTGACTCCTGGGACACGGTTTCTCCTTCCTGGGCAGATCCCACCAAGGAGAGGGTTCATGCCTCGCTCCTATTAGAATCGAGTTGAAAAGTCAGTCAGCCACGAAACACAAATCCAGCAGAAACAGGGCTTGATGAGTCCCAGAGGCTGGAGAAGGGACGTCTCTCCCAGGCCTGCCAGCGTGGGGCTGGGCCGACACCATCCTCCTCCTCCTCCGTGTTGCCCAAGTCACCAGCTGAGGAGATTCACTTATCTCTGATCTAATCCATTTTTTCATTCAAGCCCCTCACTGCTTTTTACTTTCTTTACAGCTTCAGGATATTTTTGCTTTCTTAGGATACTGTTCCCAGATGAGACTACACTGTATTGCCTCGGATCTCTGCCAGAATTACAGATGTTTCAAAGGAAATGTGCAGAAACCATGCGGCTGAAACAGAATAAATTATGCTTAAAATCAAGGAAATGTCCTAATAAGTGAGAAATGCAGCAATTTCTCTGAGAGTTATTTTCCCTGCCTTTACCACCTGTGTTTATTTTCATTTTTTACTTTACTATGTGGTACAACAGCTGGTTCTTCCCCATGAAAATGTCTGCAGTAAGGCCAAAGTTTTAAAGGATTTTTAGAATTTTTGAAATTTTCTAACTTCAGAGTACTTTACTAAAATGTGCAGGTGTATTTCTTTGTCCATAGGACAAGAAAACGCATTTCTGGAACATGTGTTAGAATCGCAAGCCCTCCCTAAAAACTACAGCTCTACATTTCACCCAGTCACCAAGCAGAGCCCCAAGTGTTGGCAGAAGTGTTCCCACCTTGAACCAGTGGAGGGGAATGAGTCCCTGCACTCAGCTGGGTGACAAGTCTCATTTTCCATCTGCAACATGCTGTATTCAGAGAGAAGCATTTCTAAACTTTTATCTCCCCATAGCTGTATCCCAGGCAAATCTAAAAATTTTTTGGGGCAGGCAGTAAGTGGTGTGCCTTGGCTCCTTGCTTTCCAATGAGCTTTCCCCTTACTTAGCAATACCCATCGCCTGCACATACAGGTCTTCCAGCAATGTAAAATACTTCTGGTCTGCTAATTTTAGGCTATTCTTTTTTTACCAGTTTTCCCTTAGAAACACTCAAACAAAACACCTGCTCCAAAAACCTGGCCCAAAATGTCAGAAAACCTGGTCCAACAGAAGGTAGCAGATTTTTACACCTTCCTCGCCAAACCACAGCTATTAATCAAATATCTGATGGGATCTTCACGTAGTCACCTGTTTCAACACTTGCTCATTCCCTTCAAGTTCTGGAGAAATGTCATTTTCACCAATTTCAGGCAGGAAAAAATGTCTTAGATTAAAGTTTATCTGAAGAGGTGGAAGGTATTTTTCTGCACAGTTGTTCTGTTTGCTGGATTTTCCTCTTCTGAGTTTGGTTTCTTTAATTTGCCATATACTCATACTATTTAACCGTACCTGAAGCTCACTGTGTCTTCTGAACTTCCCTGGAGAACTGTGGTAGTCACAGTAATAACATTCATGAGATGAGATGAGATCATCTGGCCTGTTATGGAAGAAATATGTAATTCCACAGGAATTTTATTGTAATTTAGCATGCATTTATGTCTGCTTATTTGAAAGTTTATCTGGATAATGAATTGTATCCCTTAGGCATTCCATAATAGTTCTTATTTTAGTAATAATATATCTTCAGTGCATTTCTAATACCAAAAAGTCCTTGTCAAGGAAAATGATCAAAACTGAATGTAGTTTCCTCAGTGTAATTTAGCCCAAATTTGAATTCCTTTCTAGCTATGTATTTTAATTATGCAAACTAGGGACTCAAAACAATTTTCCAGTGTTAATGGAAAGCACAACAGATTTTCCCAATGCTGGAAAATGCAAATCTCCTCAGCCTTTGCTCAGCTCCCAGACTTACTGTATTTCGATGCATCCTTGTCCTTAAAGCTCTGCCATACCATGTGCATAACATCGCCTCTCACAAAACCAGGATCTCGCTGTCCTGAGTTTGGTTTGTAAATACGTTGCTTGTTTTTTGTAGCTCATGAGTAAGCTCTAGCTACCACGTTGTAACGTGTGATCCCTGGTAGTCTGGTCTGTGTTTAGAAAGAGGTTGAGTTTTTTCTCACGGAAGACTAATGCGTTTGAAACCCCTGAGTCAAAATGAATCATGATGCTGTTCTCAGGGCTCCCTGTCCGCAGCGTCACGCTAACCGCTCTGCCCAGCGAGGGCTCTTATGCCGACGAGATCCACACGTGACCGCTGTTACCCCGTGTCACTTCACACACTGCAGCCTATTGTCTCCCCACGTCCCCTCTCCACAGCAGCCGCAATCATGCCTTCCCCATGGATTGTTTTCCTTCGGACTCCAATAATAAGTCAATTAGAGCAGGATTAGCCTCTGGGAAATGAAACCAGTTACCCCCCCCCCTCCCAGGATGAGGACCTTAAATGATCTGTCTGAACATTTTGATTTCCTTCCTTTGTTTTTCTTGCAACCCAGTGAATCCCTTCTCTTCTAATTAGCTTGCCAGTAGGCATCTATCAAATGTTTCGCTTATTAACTGACTGCCAGAAGAGTGCTTTGTAGCATCTTGTCAGGCTACAGCCAAGTTTGGTGTCTGGTAGTGCTGGAAAGCAACAACCAACCCTCCCAACCCCTTTACCCCGCAAAATCTCTGCCTGACTCCGTGCTGACTTTCCACACAGGAACGGGCTCATTTTCCTCCCTGGCTGAAGCTCTCGTTTCGTTCCACAGGCAATTGGGAAGAACCATGGTGGAGTCCTTTTTTCTAAACACCGGCAGGCCAGTGTTTAGAGAAGGGGACTACAATTCTGGTCATGGTTTTCATTTCCTGGATTAAGACAGGCAAAAAAATGTGGTTTGCCAATATAAATGAGTTTTGGCTTTGTTCTGTGTTAAGACATAAGCAAATTCAAAGTATCAGCCAGCCTGCTGCGCCTAGAATTTGAAGTATCATCAGCACCCGCTCCTTGCCATCCCATCCGACCAGGAAAACCCAATCCTCCTCCTGTTGGCCGGGCTGGTCTCGAAGGCTGTTGTCCCAAGAGAGCATCATTTGTGCTGGAAGGCCCTTGGGGTTATGAATTGTTGGACTGCAGTTTCTCACCACCCCCATCCCCCCGGGAGCGACAGCTGAGACCAGGAGCAGCAGCTCCAGGAAAGGCCTGGAAGGAGCCAGGGAGGAGCTCCAGCTGTGAGCACAGCTGTGCGAGGTCCCCCGGCATCCCCTGCTGCTGCCCCAAGCCACGCAGTGGCTCCTCCGTGTCCCTTAGGACTTCTGCACTCGCGTTACGTGAGAGAGGTATAATGCAGGTTTTGCTGCAGGGCCACAACCATCAATAAGCAAAAAGAGGAGGCAGAACATGGCCACAAAATCTGCTGGCAAATGAGTTTGTCAGGAGCTGTAAGAAAAAAAACCCTGGAAAGACCCTGGGGCCTGGCTGTGGGCGCCTTTTAGGTGATTCCTCTGAGTCCTAGAAATGCCCATCTTGTTTCCAAACAAATCACTGTAACTGTAGTGCTATAAAAACCTGGCTGTGATGTGGGCCTCAATTTATGCAAACAGCATAGCAGAGGAGTTTTAGATTAAGAGAATCACAGCGTGGATTTTTGCAAGCGAGGCTGCTGAGAAATCTATTGGTTCTCAAATGTGGAAATGCAGCTTCTGCTTTTAGCTTTCCTACTTGCCGTCTGCTCCCTGCGAGGGGCTTGTGGATTTAGCGGAATGCTCTGGGTGCTTTGCTTGGTGCCGTGCTCTGAATTGTGCCATCATGAATCTTCATCTTCTGAACTGCAGAACGTGTCCTATATTTTAAAGCTAATAAAGGAAATAGCCGTTGACAGGGAATGAGAGGTTCGTGTCAAGTGGAGCCAGTAAGAGAGACAAATGTGGAGATGCGCACGCAGAAAACGTTCAGGCAGTCGCCAAGCACCGCTTAATCGACGCCGATGACAGCTTTGCGCGCGGCGTTCAGCAGCAGCAGTGCCCAGCGTGGCTCTCCCCACCAAAGAGCTCCCAGCCGTCCCGGCCGGACTCGCTGTGCATCGGGCTCTTCTCAGCATCCTCCTCCCGGCAGCGGGGCTGTGATTAACAGCCTGGCCAGGCTGAGCCGGGGGCCTCTTGATAAATTCAGTGCTTTAGAACAAAGCCATCATTCTCCAGAGCAGTTGAATGTGCCGTAATGAACTGAAATAAGGCAGAATGTAAAGGCAAGGAGATACAGGCACTCTGCTGGAAAGCAAAGTCATTAAAAATAATGAGCAGTCTTTCACTTCCTTCTTTTTATTAACTTTCTGCAGAGGACAACCTGGCACTTTATTTTTAACACAGTCTCTACTTTACTAATATCCGTTAGACAGATGGCTAAAATTTTTCCACAACATGCCCTACAATATTTAGGAAAACTGTTAAAAAAAAAAAGCAAAATGGCTGTCTCCCTCCCCAATTCTTCTTCTCTATATTCCTCAGACGATTATTTTTTCAATAACCTTTCTGAATTCAACAACTCCTGCCACGGTCTGTGGTGATCCCATGAAAAGCGATGCACGAAGGTGCCATGTCCAGAAGAGTTTGAAGCATGTGTATACTAACCGTCAGTAACAATTTGCAAAAATTTGAATAAGTGAAGTTTTGCAAGGTCTTCCTTGAGATACAGGCATGTCCGAAGCCACTGACAGAGCCCCAGCACCCCGACTCGGGCTGGGTAAATCAGTCCTGCCCTGTGGAGCAGGTGACAGGACCCACCAAGCATTGCACAGCTCAGGCTGCTTTCGAAATAGTGGTTCAAGCATGTCTCTCCAGCCCTTAGAAAGGTCTGCTCACCAGAAACCAGGCAGTTAAGTGCTCTAGCGGTGTTCTCTTCCCCTCTAACCACAGAAATCTTCAGCCCCTGCTCAGAGCCAGAAGGTCTGATCCTGTCCCCATTCCCTGGACCAACGCTGCCCTCAGGCCCCTCTGCCCACGCCAGCTGCCCAGGCTTGTAATGCAGTGATTGCCCTTTGTAGACACTGAGGTATCAAGTATGGTGAAGATTAAGCTTAGTTACAAGCAACGTTAAAATATGCCATTACTATAATCAAACATGTGGCTCAAATCATTGCCCCAGATCTTAAGAGCTGTCGAGAAGGATTTAGGCTTCTAATTTACACTCGTAACTTGTCTTCGTTGCAGCTTTAAACTGAATTTTTTATTTATTATTGTGATTCTACCCCCTGGGTCAGGGCCTCCTGGGTTCCTACTATCCAAAGCAGCTCCCCAAGCCGCCTTGAGTGAGACGGGTCCCTGCTGCTCCCCTCCACCCCACCCCGAGCCAGGCTCTCAATTTCTGCCACTCCCCTCCCTGCACCCACACACAGCACCTCTGCACTTGGATTGCAAAAATCTGCAACAAGGCCAGAAACGCAGATTTAAAAAGGATGTGAGATAAACTGAATGTAACATCAAAATAAATAAGGAATACATTTGCATCAAGGTTGAGAAAGGGGTGGATGGGGAGGAGGAGGGAACTGGCTGGAGATGGAGAGCTGGATGGGGAGGAGGAGGAGGAGGGAACTGGCTGGAGATGGAGAGCAATATTGCGCAGCCCTGTGCTACCTGCTGGCTACAGCCAGAAGTGCTGGGAAAGCCTCGGGGGTTTGGGCATGGCGGGCAAACGGAGCCATGGGCGGCACATTCGTGCTCTCCAGGTGCGCTCAGGCATATACAGCCCTCGCTGAATTTAGCATCAGCAGAGTGCGCCGGTCCAGTAGCCACAGGGGCCCCAAAGACCCCTGAAGAACATCCTTTACAAGCACCTTCACAAGCAGTTGCACAGTGATTTGGGGATTATGGTATAATGGTCTAACAAGTTTGTATAACTTGCACAATCTTTGTGATTTCTCTGGTGCAAGCATTTAGAGCAGTGACTGAAATACTGTGCCTGCCCTCAGACTTTGGCCCAAAAGCTGGAGTAATTTATGGTAACATTTATCCAGAGAATTTCAACTATTTTTTATGTTGCTTAGACGTGTCAGTTCCTCTGCACCTTACAAAGCCTGGCTTGTGTCTCAAATCAGTTAACTGATGACAAATCACTGGCTACTCTTAGTCTCCCTCTTCTGACATATTTGTGAGCAGACTGATTTCTGCTCACTCAAAGCTCTTGATGGCACTTAGCAGAAGTAAGCCATAATGCAGGAGGAAATAATTTCAAAACCCTGGGGTGAGGATGCATCTGCCATGCGCTTTTCTCTGAGGTGTGTTTGTGGTTGGGGCTGCTCGGACGTCCCTGTTGGTGGCAGGTCTGGTCTAAGCAACCCCCTGCCCAGGTCACATCCCCAGCGTGCCATCGCATGCCTCCACTGGCACTGCCAAGAGGTGATGCCAGCCAGGAGCACACGCTGCTGCCTCCCAGTAGGGCAGCACACAGGGGATGCCAAGACCCGCATCCCGCTTACGATGGCTCATGCCATTTCTCAGCCTGCCCGTGTGGACCTGGGCATCCATTAAGTATTTGTAGTCCTTTTGTTCTGTTGTTGACAGAGGAGGCTTTGGAGCCTGGTGGGAACCTGGGGGATGGAGCTTTTGCAGTCACGGCTCAGCTCCTAACAAACCCAAGGTGTGTACTGGATGAGGACAGCTCTCAAGTCATTGCTTTTCAGCCCAGCTTGTTTTCAATCCTTCTCCAAAATTAAATGCATGTATTCCTGCAGAAAAATTCCCACAACTTGTCCCAGTGTTTTGTATAACCAAATCAAGTCAACACGATGTTTTCCTACATGACTGCAGTGCAGCCCCACACTGTCCATGTTAGCGGTGTTAGTCTGGATTCACACGGCTGTCACAGTGACCTAGCACTGGTCACCTGATAACAGAACAAATATTTAAGTCTGGGCTGGTTGTAAATACTTGCACTCAAGCTGTGTTTCCCAGCTGTAACTGATAAAATGCATGCTGCCCTTTCTGTCAAGGAAGGTCTGGTGACTTTTTCAGGTTACCTTCCCATGGGATTTCTCTCTGAGTTTGCTGTCCATACTTTGTCTAGTTTTACAGCCCCTTCCAGCAGCAGCAGAATGGACAAGACCATACATCATCAGTAAGTCTACATTTCATATTGGATATTCAGTTTTCCAAGTTAAATATTTTTAGAATTTCCTATTTGTATCCACATTTATACATGTATAAATGTATAATATGTAAAGATTATGTCTGTCCTGGTTGGGACTGATTCAAATTTCCAAAAATCTGAAACTTTTCATGAACAGCATGAAACAGCAGAGCCTTTGTTTCAGTCAGTTCACTACAGAAGGCCAGAGGAAATTCAATTATTAAGAGAAAAATATTCATTGTTGCTTCCGTAGCATCATATATTAGTCTTCTTCCTCTCATTCTACAAATTGCTGTGGGCTATACTGGTACACAAGGTATACACCAGCTGAGGATTTGTTTTTGTAAATCCCTTTTGGCTTTGCACTCCAGCAGGGCCCATGCCAGTGACTATCTCTGACAGTCCAGAAGAGATATGAACTGTAATTGATTGTGCCCCTGAGAGCTTTTCTTCCTGTTTGTCTGTGTGTGTGCGCGAGAGAGACCATCTTTGATCTTTTGCCAAAAGTGGCTTTAATCCAGCACTGAGCATTTCTTCTTTTCTTCTTCATGCATGCTCCCAAATCCTGCAACATTTTGTATTTTCAGGGTGGGATCAGCAAAAGGCAGCTTTCAGAGAACATCTTGCTCCAGAAATTTCAGAAAGCAGCCTTTTTTCTTCAGAAGACAGGAGAGGGAGGTGGCAGAAGTGTTGACAGAGCTCAGTTTTGAAGACATGGAGGGAATGGCATTGCGCCGGGCCCTCTGGCACGCTGAAGGGCTCCAGCAGCAGAGCTCTACCGGATCCTGCGGAGGCAGTTAGAGGGGTCACAGCTTGCCCCCTCTCTGCCCCTTACATTCCCTTCCCTGCCAGAAGTCCCCATCCCGGCATACGGGATGCTGTGGAGAGGGGCAGACTGCATTTCACACCCTGCCTGGCAGCTGGTGAGGAGGATCCTGGTCTTTTCACCAGGCTGGGAAGCGCAGTAGAGGGATGTGATCCGCTCTCCTCACTGCCACGTCTCCCCCAGAGGCCATGGTGTCTGGAGAGACGTGCTGTTCCTCAGCCCATGCCTTTTCCCCTCGCCATCACTCCCTAGGGCTTGGGGGCTGCATGTATGTTGGCTTGCAAAACGGTTCATACACACACCCCCTCCCCCCGAACTGTAGCTGTCCCTCCACTTCTGCTCTAATTAGTAATTTCCAGTGCGAGCAGACCTGCGCTGGTAGAAACTGATACCAGGAATAATGTCCGTCGGAAGTGAACAAACTATGTCCGCAAGGGGGAAAGGAATAATGGTCAAAAAATATTTGGCCACATTGTTGGATAAAGCAGTGACATGGAACTCAGGACATTCATGTCTTTTCCTGATTCTGGTCCAGTTTTACTCTATAGTTGTCTTAAAAAATCATAAATTGAGTAATTACAAATCACACACTGATTTAGAATAAATTAGAATCATAGAATGATAGGACTGGCCAGGTTGGAAGAGACCTCCAAAGATCATCTGCTCCAACATTTTGTGGGAAAGGGAGACTAGATGAGATTATCTAGCACCCTGTACAACTGCATCTTGAAAACCCCCAGTGATGGGGACTCTACCACATCCTGGGGAAGTTCTTCCACTGAATGATTATTGCCACTGTAAAAAATTTCTTCCTTAAGTCAGGATGAAACCTCTCCTCGTGTAACATGTACCTGCTGTCCCTTGTCTTCTCTATGTGGGTCCTTGTGAAGAGAGAGCTTCCATCCTCTTTGTAGATGGTCTTAAGTACTGGAATACTGTGATAAGCTTCCCCCTTGAGCCATCTCTTCTCCAAGACGAGATTCTGTTCTTAAAGAATAGACCTAACTCCTTCAGTCTTTCCTCAAAGGGCAGGTTCTACAGCCCTTTGCTCATCTTTGTGGCCTTCCTTTGGGTGCTGTCCAGTCTGTCTGCATCTTTTTTGAATTATGGGGACCAGAACTAGACACAGTCCTCCAGGTGTGGCATGTTAAGCACCAAGTAGAGTGAGACGATCACACATATCTCTGTTAGTAATACCTCTGTGGATGCAGCCCAGGATCCAACACTCCTTGTTGTTCACGAGAACCCCCAGGTCCTTTTCAGCAAGGCTGCTCCCTAGCCACACAGATCCTAGCCTTTACTGGACTCTTTGATTATATCATCCCAGGTGCAGGACCTTGTATTTGTCTTTGTTAAACCTCATACTGCTCTTGCTAGCCCACTCTTCCAGACTGTCCAGGCATGTCTGTAAGATAGTTCTCCCTTCTGACATGTCCACTTCGCCACACAGTTTCGTACCATCAGCAAACTTGATGAGAGTGCTTTCAATCCCACCGTCCAGATCGTTTATGAAGAGGTTGAACAGGAGTATTAGGAGTTGTTTCCAATGTAGAGAAATATTCAGACTTTCATTTTATTCTGAGGCTAAAGAGATGATTTTGCCTCAGTTCCAGGAAGTTTATCGAGCCGATCTTCCTCGAAGCCATTTCCAAGGACATAAAAGATGGGAAAGTGCTTGGGAACAGCTCTAGTGAGTTTGCCAAAAGTGATGACCAACCTGATGGCTCTCTGTGGTGGGGTGGCTGGCAGTTGGAAAAGGGGAGAGCAGGACATATTGTTTACTTTAAATTTAGCAAGACTTTCTACAGTATCCTTATAGCCAAACTGGTGAGACATGGGGAAGAGACTTGGACTACAAGATAGGTGGAAATTGGCTAGGTGGACCAGCAAGACTAAGGATGGTGATCAGCAGGTCAAAGTCCATCCAGTGTCTGCCTGATAGTGGCTACTCAGGGATCAGCACCAAAGCCAATACAGTTCAACATCTTTATTAAAAATCTGGGCAACAGGATAAGGTGCACTCTTAGTGGTTCTGCAGATATGAAATTCCCTTATATTCACCATTTCTGAAACCAGGTTTGGTGTACTGTGTCCTATTTTGGTCCTCTCTGGTACAAGAAAGACATTGGCGTAGTAAAGCAAGCGCAGCAGAGGGCCACCAAACTGGTCAGGGGCTGGAGCACCAGGCATATAAAAAGAGGCTGGGAGAGCTGGGTTTGTTCAGTCCAGAGAAGAGATGGCTTTGGGGGGACACCTTTTTGCTGTCTACAATAATTTAATGGGGGTATAGAGAAGAAGAACTCATACTCTTTTTGGAAGGGTGTAAGGCAGCAGACACAAATTGCAACATAGAAAATTCCAATTAGATAGTAAGATATATTTTTTTTCCCCCACTATGAGAGTAGTCAAACACTGGAAGAAGGTACCCAGAGACTGTGGAATCTCCATTGCTGGAGGTGTTCAAAACTCAACTATACGATGAGATCCTGAACAACCTGATCTAGTTGGCCTTCTAGTTGGAAAGCCAGCTAAGAATGGAGGGGCGGGGCTCTGCATTTTCTGTTGCATTTTTCATTCCTAGCTTAATTATATTTCCCCCTCATAGCTGTATAGGGCCGAGAACCAGTCCCTGTGGGGCCTGACTAGATAAACAGTCATCTGAGGATGTTTTGTCTTCTACAGTCACATTTTTGTTGTTTCCGCTAATGAAAAAACCCACAATGATTGTGTTAAATGCCCTACAGAAGCCTAAATAAATTTTATCAGTCTTAAAACCTTTATCAGCCAACCTTACTTTGTTAAAACATTCATGTTAAAATAGCTTGAAAAATTATACTAGGTGAGTCTGACGAGCTGTTCTCCATAAAACTGTATCAACTGGCATGGCTGATAGCATTCTGCTGCAAAGAGAACTCTTTATCAGGATCTCTGATGTTTTGCCCAGGACTGATGGTAAGCCCAGAAGCCTGCTTTCAGATCACTGTGTGCCTTTAAAATAATGGCACACAAATGAGCTTTCTTACAGGCTTCTGGAAACATAAGCCAAAACTTTCCCAGTTGAGTGCCAGAGACTGCACATTTGAATAATGTCTGCAAAGGCCATGGGAATGGCAGATGCTTAAAATTAGGTCATGTTTATTTATATGTTGAACATGGGTTTAGGCATCTAGCTTCTTATATGAAAATTATACAAGTGTGAATAGCCCACTTCCAGACAAGCATGGTTAGGCTTGTGATCACCCGCTTTGCTTTTATGTCGAAACCTGCTAAAAGTGGGTGTAGACAGCAGGAACTCATTCAGCGTGGCCGTGCCGGCAGGGGAGGGCAGGGTTTCCTCCACTGCCAGCTGTCAAGTGCAGCATCAGACAACAGCGGAGGTGTGGAACAAGGTACAATATGAAGATGCACCTACGTGGGAATTTGCCACGGAGCAGGGATGGAGGTTGCATGGCATTTGAAGAAAGAGACACAGAGAGTGAGGGAGAGGGAGAGACAGAGAGAGAGAATAACCCTTAAAATTAGAAATAACATGGGAAAATTGTAAGTCCCACCAAGTCCTACTAAACCACTGCTGCTGAGGACAAGGCTGTCCCTGAGTTCAAACCATCTCACTTGCTGCCACTTACACTGCCATCAAAGTGTGCTTTTCCGACTGGCTACATCCCGTCTCCCAGGAAGAGAAACAGTGCCACAATAAATCCAGCTGAATCTCATATACAGTATTAAAAATTACAAGTGCATTGCAATCAACCTGTGTTGGTCCTGGCCAAAATCCACAGGAAAGAAATTCACAGCAAAGGCCTTTGCAGTGCTGAGGGAGGGAAGGAGGTGAGATTTTGAAGATGATTTAAGTACATGCCTCGGCAGGGCGGACTTTCCTGGGCGGGCTGCCGGGCTCGTGTGGGTGCACCACTTCTGATAGCTAAACAAGCTTCTTCAGAACAAACTGGGCGTCTCTGCACAGCCCTGCTTTATCACACAAGCTTTGCATTTCACACTGGCTCCTGAATGCATAAGTCGTTTTTAAGTGGTATTTCTGGCCAGAAACGGAACATATTTAGACACCAAATTCATATTTAAATGACTGGGAATTAGATGTCTAAACACTTTTGAAAATCTGGTCCTATGGCTTTCAAGTCACTGAAATGTATCTGTAAGTCTTAGCCAAAGGACTAGTCTGATCTTGCCACCTATTGATAGAAACCCATGGCTACAGCTGGGAATGTATTTTCTTTACAATCTTTTGCAGGCACCTGAATGGCTGGATTCATTCAGTCTATGAAAATAGGCTCCTATATCTTACTGAAATGAAGAGCTAGAGCTTACAGAGTGTTTCTGTCTCTTGACAGGCTAAAAAAAGGCTCTGTTTCCTTTATGGTTTCTAAAATAATAGGACCCAAAGAATCAACTGTTTCTAATATTGGATAATACATTTACCTCCAAAAGACAAGCAGTTTGTAACGTGGAATGCCTGCTCCGTCTCCAGTGCCCAGTTTGAGGGCACAATTTCTAAAAGGCAAATGCTGTAGTTCAGGTGCCTTTCAGGTTTCTCAACTTCTTTGCCCAAAGAAGCAAACAGCCCAAACCGACCATAGTTTAAAAAAAAAAAAAAAAAAAAAGAAAGAAAAAGAAAAATAGAAAAAAAAAGAAAAAGAAAGTCTAATAGGGGCTAAGGGTAGGAAAGATGATTTCCAGCCCTCCTGTGCTTCTGGAGCCTCAGCTCCTCCTCACCATGTTTGTTCCCAGCCTTGCCTCTAGAGAGCATGTACCTATGCCTAATTTACAAAGCCTCTTTTTTTCATGCTTAATTCAGAAAAGAGTTTTCAGACCATAAGACCTCACACAAAAAATCACAGAGGGAGGGAGGGGAAGCAGTCTGGGAAAGGGATGGATCAGAAGCAATAAAAGTGATTTTCTTTCTCCAGCATCTAGGGAACTTGTGACTCCTAATGTGGGAGGACTGAAACTCGCTATGTAGTCCTGAAGTTAATTTAAAATATAATCATCAACAAAGTACTTAAAAGAATGAACCTCTGCCAAACAAGGAAACCATTAAAATATGCCCAAAGTATGTTATATAAGCAACATTTAATGCAACTGATGCTAAGAAAATATTTGGAGCCGCTAAGTCTGTATGTACCACAAATCAAAGTGTTGTGTCATTAGAGTTATTTTGTCACCATCTTGTGGGACATTACGGTAACATCTGGCACGCTCCTGGTTTCAGCCTGTGGGTTCAATATGTGCTGAAGAAAATGGTTAGGAAGTGATTGCTCTAAATATTATACTGGTGTCAGTGCACACGGTATCGCAAAATGAGCATTTTAAGTTCCTGCAGTTTTACTGTGCTGCTGAGCAAACCTTCCTGTTCGCAGGCCAAATATTTCTCCCAAAGACTGTATGCAGATTCTTAGTAAAGTTGGCACAACAAAGGCAGAAGAGAAATCAGATTGCTAAAATAAACAGTTATGTCTTCTCATAGCGCGTCTCTGTTTCAGCCATCTGATTTCAAATGGTTTCCTTAAGCCCTAGTTTAGTACTTCAAGTTTAGAAACTGTGCCTGGTCTGAAGATGCTTGAGAAATACACTCCCTCTCTCCATTGGCCCAAGCAGTTGGTGTCTGATGCAAAATTTTCTGGGTAAATGTGAACCAGATGTTCCTCAATCCTGACTTGTGAACTCCTGTCCCGGCTTTCTACCCTGAGCCAGCTGAGTTGGTTGGGAAGCCGCGAAGCGGCGAGGGGCTGTCTGGGTGAGCGCGCTGCTCCAGACCCCCCTTCGCAGAGCTGCCGTAGCGCTCCTCTCGCTGCCCATGTCCGCCCAAATACAGA
>NW_010533791.1:99167-102108 GCF_000687285.1 Phaethon lepturus
AGGGCCGCTGTACAGCACCCAGCACAGCAGAACAGATTTGTAGCGAACAAACAGGCCGCGTTGGGGTTTTCTAAGAGAGTTGCCAAGCCTGCATGGGCTCGGTATGGCGATCCCTGCGCGCCGGCTCTGCCCGTGGATGCCTCACAGCCAGCCCTCCTGCTGCTGCTGCGTTAGCTGAGGACGTCGTATCTGAGAGGTCCGTGATAGAGAAATCTGGAGTCAGATTATATTTCCCAACTGTTAATAAAATTTCCTCTGGAATAAAAGTAGAGGAGCTGGCGCCACTTTATGTTACTCAAAACCACAAATTTCCTCTCCCCCACAATCTGCCAGAGTTACAGACTCTTTTGCAACTTCTTAAAAATTCAAGATGTTTTCCTCAAGTGAGCATCCCCCTCCTTCAAAACACACCCAGGAAAAATTAGTGATCCAATTTAGCATTGCTGTTAATGAGGAGAGGGACGGGTGATAGTGAACCAGCATGACAGCCCCATGCATGGGAACACATTAGCAAGTGTTTCATCCCTGCATCTGCCCTGCCTGGGGGTGTTAAAGGTTTTTGCAGTAAACATTGATAGGAATGATGCTCTGCGGCCAGGGTGAGGAGCATAAGCTATGTGTGAGAGGGACAAGGAGGGTCTCTTCACCCTCAGCCTCTGGGCTGCTCCAGGGCCGCTAAATTAAACAGCGCTGGGGCATGGGATGACCTCTGCCTTGTTGGCTGTGACATTAAATTGTTGTCACGTTTCTTGGTGCTGTTTTGGCCTGTACTGCTCTCCGGACAGCACGTGGGCACATTTTGGAGCAACACACACCAGAGGCTCCCGGCAGCAAGCAGGGACCCCTGTCTCAGAGGGGTGATTATACATATAGACATATGGAGGTGAACTATGTTGTGCCAACTACTTAGTAGGGTAGATGTAGCCATGAACACAAGACTTTATTTGATGCCTGGCAAGACCTATTTAATATTTCTTGTCTGGATTTATAGTCACATTTTTTAATTAAGAAGTGCCTTTGACTCTAATGCAGGTATGTAGGGAGCTGGATGGGAAACCATCAAACAGATTATTTCCCAGTTTTTAACACCTTACATTTTCATTGTCCAGTTTGTTACAGTCCTCTTGCCCTGAGGCTTCTGGTTGTATACGACATTATAAAATAGACCACTGAAGTCCACTGGAGCCTCTTGTTATTACAGTGACGAACTTGTGAAATTTGTTACAGGTAATAAATGTTAAAAGCAGTCAAGAACCCTAAGCCAGACAATGGGAGATTTGAAGAAGACATCTTTTATATTTGATTTGTCTTACTATTTTCGATAGGCTGAAAGACAGGTGGCTCCTGAACTTCATCAGGACAGAAGAAAATCTGTCCTGAGAGGGACAGAGCAGACCCCCAGCACCGAGCCTCAGAGGTGTCCTGCCAACTTGTGTGAGCCACAGCTGCACACCGGACACCCAGGCTCCTTGATGGCATCTGTGGAAAGAAATAGGGCTCAGTTATGAGATTGACAGAAGGTACTTCTGGGGAACCTGCTACTCACATTGCCTCCAGCAGACGCTAAGGCACGAGCTCTACACTGACCAATGAAGTCCATGCTGGGTGAAAGCAGCTCCCTCCTTCACGGCTCACGGGTGAACCCTTTCCTGATGACAAAGGATCAACGCAGCATCACTGGAACAAGGACTTGGTCAACCAGGTGAGTGCGGAAAACTAAATCACTTCCCAGTCCATCAAGCAGGGTTTTGCACATGCAAGGGAGATTCTTTGGCATGATCTGCAATACAGCAATTAGGAGCACGCTCTTTTTAGGAGGAGCACTTAGGTTTGAGACTCTTGTCTGCTACTTGCAGCTATGTAGGGATGACACCCTGTGTCCTGCTTGCCAAGAAATCATTTTAATGTCCTCCTATCTAATACGCTGATATTTTTAGCCTGTAGTTGGCATGACACTGATCACATCATTTAGCTTTGGTTCATATGGTAAAGGCAGTGTGAATTAGCAGCACAGTATACAACTAGACAGACCTTTAAAGCAAAATATGCCCTCAAGATGTGCATGGAATTTCTGCTTCATGAGTGAGTAATTCTTGTGTAGCCATGGGGAATTTAACAATTTCGCATTTCTAATTGGACAGAAATTTTAAATAGCAATTCCTGATTAAAAAAATCCACAAGAGTTACTGTGTTACACCATTTCTCCTGTTTTCCTATTAGCAATAATATATTTTGAAAAATAACCACATGCTTCATCCTGGACAAAACACTAGAGAAAGACACATGGCCAAGAACAAACATCCAAAAAACCCCACAGCCTGAGGTCGCAAGTGTGGGGAACTGGATCCCCACGCTAGATCTGTGCACCAGCGCAGAATTACACGCATATTATTGGGATTCAGTGAAGGGATAGAAATACACCCTGGCATGGTGGTTTGTGGGATCAGAGCCAGAAGTCTTTTATTGTACTGAACGGTGGTCACACCAATACACATAAAATGTTTTGTAATGTACCACATTAAAAAACCCCACAATCTTTGCCAAGCTGCTGCTTATGCTTGTGCCAACTTCTGCTTTCTGACATGGAAAATGGCACTGGCTTGATAAGGAACATCTGTGTATGGGGCAGGTAGAAATATTTGAATACCCAGTTGTTTGAATGTGTGTTTCTAGGGCAATAACACTGTACTGGGTTTGTGTGGCCAGGTTTTGGTAGCCAGGGGCTGCAGGGGTGGCTTCTGTGAGAAGCTGCCAGAAGCTTCGCGGCCGCCCCGCCCCCAAGACGCCCCCGCCACTGGCCAAGGCCGAGCCCATCAGCGGCGGTGGCAGAGCCGCTGGGAGAGCAGAGTTAAAAAGGGGGAAAAGAAAACTGCACAACTGCGGGGGGAGAGGGGTGAGAAGATGTGAGAAGAACAGCCCTGTAGACCCCAGGTCAGGGCAG
>NW_010533792.1:0-3140 GCF_000687285.1 Phaethon lepturus
GGTGAAGCCATGCTGGCTGTCTCGAATCAGCCAATTCCTACATCAGCCAATTCCCTCAGGACTCCGGGATGCAACTCATCAGGTTCCATAAACTTGTATATGTCCAGGTTCCTCAGGTGGTCTCGAACCTGATCTTCTGTTACAGTGGGAGGGAGGTTGCTCCTCCAGCCCCCATCTTGCAGTCCATCCCCTTGAGAGGTGTCAGAAATCTTTATGGCCTCAAGTTGCACCAGGGGAAGTTTAGACTAGATATTAGGAAAAATTTCTTAACTGAGACAGTGGTCAAACATTGGAACAGGCTGCCCAGGGCAGTGGTGGCATCACCATCACTGGAAGTATTCAAAAAATGTGTGGATGTGACAGTTCAGGACACTTTTTAGTGGGCATGGTGGTGTTGGGTTGACGGTTGGACTTGATGATCTTAAAGGTCTTCTCCAACCTTAACAATTCTGTGATTCTGTGAAAAGAAGTGCAGACTGCCAGTGAAGACTGAGGTAAAGAAGTCACTGAGTACTTCAGCCTTCTCCTCATCCATTGTTACCAGTTTGCCAGTCTTGCTCATTGAGGGGGGTACTCTTTCTTTGACCTTACTTTTCTGGCTCACATAGCTATAGAAGCCCTTCTTATTATTCTTTGCATCCCTTGCCAAGTTCAGCTCCAGCCAGGCCTTGGCCTTTCTGACCCCATCTCTGCACAACGAGGCAGTGTCCCTGTACTCATCCCAGGATACCTGTCCCTCATTCCATTGCCTGTGCATTTCCTTCTTGCCCTTTAGTTTGACCAGCAGGTTTTGACTCAGCCATGCTGCCCTCCTGCCTTCTTTTCCTGATTTCTTACACCTAGAGATAGAGAGCTCTTGCACGCCATGGAAAGCGTCCTTAAAGATCTGCCAGCTCTGTTCTGCTCCCTTGTCCCTGAGGGCAGTTTCCCAGGTGGTCCTATTGACTAACTCCCTGAAGAGCTAGAAGCTTGCTTTCTTAAAATTCAGGGTCCTGATGTTACTTTCTGCCTGCCCCATATCCCTCAGGACTGCAAACTCACCAGTGCATGATCACTGCAGCCCAGGTTGCCTCCAGTCTTGACATCATCAACTACCTCACATGTGTTGGTGACCAACAGGTCCAGTATGGCATCCCATCTGGTAGGGCTGTCTGTTACCTGGCACAGGAAATTATCTTCCATGCACTCCAGGAGTCTCCTGGATTGCCTACAGCTCCCCATGCTACTTTTCCAGCAGATGTTTGTGTGGCTGAAGTGCCCCAGCAGGACGAGAGCCTGCAAGCACAATACCTTCTGTAGCTGGAATAAGGCAGCTTCATCAATAGATTCACCTTTATCAGGTGGCCTGCAGTATACACCAACCACAAGGTTCCCTTTGTTGCCTTGGTCACTGATTCTTACCCATAAGCTTTCGACTTGCTCATGGCTATTCTTCAGAGACAGCTCTTCGCACTCTATCCATTTCTTGATGTAGAGGACAATGCCTCTGCCCTTCCTTCCTCGCCTGTCCCTTCTGAACAGCCTGTAGTCATCGACAGCCACACTCCAGTCATGGGATTTGTCCCACCGAGTTTCAGTAATGGCAACCAAGTCATAGCTTTCTAGTAGCATGGTGGCTTCCAACTCCTCCTGTTTGTTGCCCATGCTGCATGCATTGCTGCAGAGGAACTTCAGCTGGGCTGTCAGCCATGTCACACTCTTAGAGGAACACCCTTTATTCCTCTGAGATCTCTGGTGCAACAGGCTGAGGAGCCTCACTAGCACCGTGTCCCTCTAACCTTGATGTGTCATCCCACAGCTTGTCATGGGTGAGCCTGATATTACCACCTCCCCACCCGCTTCAAGTCTAGTTTAAAGCCCTCTTAATAAATCCCTCTAGCTTGTGAAGCACAGACTCTCTTCCCCCTTTGAGAAAGGTTATGTCATCTGATGGCAACAAGCTGGGTGCTGGGTAGGCCATCCCATTATCAAAAAACCCGAAATTGTGGTGGTGGCACCAGTCACAGAGCCATGCATTAATAGACTAGACCTGTCTGTTCCTCCCTGTGTTGCTGCCTGCAACTGGAAGGAGGGAGGAAAAAATAACCTGTGCTCCAGATTACTTTACCAACCATCCCAGGGCCCTGAAGTCTCTTTTGGACTGTGAGTTGCCTCTGAAACCTAAGAGATTACGGAGAATGGAAGCAGGTCCCTGCTCAGGACAATAGGCAAATCCCCTCCCAGCCTCCCTCACCATCCCAGCTGCCCTTACACAACAGGTATGGGGCTCTGGAACTTGAGGGCCAGGAACATGAGGACTCTGATGAAGTTCCATCCAAGGGGGTGGCTAGGGTGAGTCAGCCAGCCCCATGCATCAAGACATCCTCTGTTAAGAAAAAAAGGAGGGTAACTGTCATAGGCAACTCCCTTCTGAGGGGTACAGAGGGCCCAATATGTTGACCAGACCCAACCCACAGGGAAGTCTGCTGCCTCCCTGGGGCCCGGGTGAGAGATGTCACCAGGAAACTCCCTGGTCTGGTTCATCCCACTGATTACTACCCACTGTTGGTCCTACAGGTTGGCAACAATGAGTTTGCACTAAGAAGCCCAAAGGCAACTAAAAAGGACTTCAGAGCACTGGGGCGACTGGTCAATGGAGCGGGAGCACAGGTAGTGTTTTCATCAATCCCTTCAGTGACAGGGAAGAACGCTGAAAGGAGTAAGAAATCACACCTGATCAACACATGGCTCAGAGGCTGCTGCCGTCATCAGAATTTTGGGTTTTTTGAACATGGGGCAGTTTACACAACACCGGGCCTCCTCACAGTAGATGGAGTGCAACTGTCTCCAAGGGGCAAAAGGATTCTTGCTTACAACCTGGCAGGCCTCATCAAGAGGGCTTTAAATTAGATTTGAAGGGGGAAGGGGATAAAACCAGACTCACTAGAGATGAGCTTAGGGGTGGCATGCCAGAGTTGGGGGTGAAATCGATAGCCCAGCTCAAGTCCATCTACACCAATGCACAGCAGCATGGGCAGCAAACAGGAGGAGCTGGAGGTCATTGTGCAGCAGGACAGCTGTGATGTAGTTGCCATCACAGAAACATGGTGGGATGCTTCTCATGACTGGAGTGCTGCAATGGATGGCTATAAGCTCTTCCG
>NW_010533793.1:0-24539 GCF_000687285.1 Phaethon lepturus
CAAGACTGGCCCCAGAACCGAGCCCTGGGGATACACCTTGACACAACAGGAAATGGCAACATCAAATATAAACATAACCGGAAGTGAGGCATATGTGAGATTTTTATCTCAGCTTGACATTATGTTGTATAAATAATGTAGAATGTTCAGATCCCAATCCAGTTTTATCAGATACGCATATCTAATGTGAATTGCCTATGGCATTGTGTGTCACTCTCATGCAGAAATGGACCACAGTGGACATATCTAAGACACTTAGATGTGTCAGTCCAGATTTTCACATACAGTAGATGCAGGTTATTTTTTACCACAGTTTGGTAACCTGAAGTATTTTCTTGTTCTTAGGAAGATGGAGGTATTTCAAATACTTGCAGAATAAAAATGGTTGATAAATATGTCTTTTAGTGATTATTACTGTACCTGCTGAATAACTTATTTTTTCTGCCAAATTCATGAAGAACTTTGCCTAAATTGGAGATCCAGTAAACTAAGTAAAAGTACACTTAACTAACTACAGTCCTTCAAGTCTTAGCATGAAGCATGGGCATAAATGGAGACAAAAATCTCTTGGTATTTGTGGTGGTACATTACCACTACCAGCACACAGATACCCCCCGGCTTGATAAGCCTTGGCCTTGGAGCAGAGAGTTCGGCAGTTAAGAGCCCCTTGACTGTACCAAGCGCTCTTGCATAGATGGGAGTAACTCATCATCCCCAGACACCCTTGGAACATTTCTTAACTAGCCATGACTCGGGCGGATCAGTACCCCCGTCACTGGGATTTCAAGAATTCTAGCAATTACCAACAAATGACTTGTGGCAAGGATGGAAATTTACTGACGCCTAAAGTCAGTCATCTCCCAGTCCTATCAATAGCGGTCCCAAGTGAGACCCTTTGAGCTCTCCTGGACCACAGCGGGCTGCAACCAGCATCTCCCTCTGAGTGGGACGCCTCTCAGAGCCTGTGAACCCTGAAGTTCGCAATCAACTCGGAGGCTTGGCTGATCACCCGCTGAGCGATACAGAACATTCCATGTGAGTATTTGACTGAATTCGAGGGGGATATTTAAAGGTACCTTTGTACTTATCTACGTACCTATGTACCTTGTATCTATCTCTTTTTCTCTACGTCTCTTTACATGTCTCTATCTCTACACCTACATGTGTGTGATTAAGGAATCTTAGTAAGTTTTAGGCTGATTATGTTACTAAGTTTTATATGATTTGATACTGTGATTTATCTCAATAGTGTTAGTGATTTTAATTGCTGCTATTTTGTATTAGTTACACTGAGCACTACACCAGAATCCCCGATACCCTATCCCTTTAGTCATAAACCGTTGACCGTCTGGGACTAGGAGTGGATTCAGCCGCACCTAGACTCCTCTCTGAGAAAGAGTTTAGAAAGCAAGGGGGTCCACTCTGAACCTCATGACTCAATGGGAGGGCATTCCTTTACTCTCCTTACCTAACCTTAGTCATAAGCTGTTGACCAAGTCTGGGACTAGGGGTGGATTTCGGCCCAATGTGAACCTCCTGACTCAATGGGAGGGTCTCCCCTGCTTTCTCTCCTCAACATACATATAAGCCACATTAACCCGATTTGATCCACGAGTAAATATTTCCAATCTAATTGTAACTTGGTTTCTCTCTGTACACCTTTTTCACGTTGAATAAGTAATAGAGCGGACCTTGCCATCGAATTTTGTTAAGTCACACCTTTTTACAAATTTGTATCAAAAAAAATTGCTTTCTGACATCTTTGGCAGTAATTCTTTAAGTGATCTAAATTACTCATTCATGACAGTGTTTCACAAACCAGTCCATCATCACTAATAGACAGATAATCCTCCTTTTCCAGGAAGGTAGAAAAACCAAGCAGGTCTTAGAGACATTTCACCAGCGTTAAGATACTGAGCTAGATATTCAAGGATGTTAAACGCAAGACATTGAGATATTCATTTGGCCAAAATTAATTGCCTGTCCCGTAAATTATCAGACCTTTAACCTATATAAACAATTCATTGTAAATAAATTAATGAAAATGTGGGAGACATGATTCCAAAGAACTAGTAATTGTTTAAAAGATAAAGTCTGGCATTCACAAATTGTCAGGAAAAATAATGCCATAATCTGTTCTGTGCAAGTCTGTATATGCTAATTAAAAAATCTTGTCTGTGTACCTGAAATCAAGAAACTTGCTCCGTACAAAATTGTCATTAAATGTGTCTATAATATAACTTTTTTGTAAGTATAATTTTGCTAAAAAAAAAAAAACTATTGAAAGGCAAAACTCACAAAGTAATGAAGGCAACAATGTGGGAGATTTTCTTGTTTTTCATAATTCAGATGTTTGGTTAATGGCATTTTCCTACTGAAGAAATGAGTAGAATTAAATTGGGATTTCGAAGAGATGTGGGATAAAATTTTGTTTTAAAGGCCTTTTTTCCAGTCCTTTTTATAACAATTTAACATGGTCCTAATCTTGTAATCTTCTTCCTAATAGCTAAAGCACTCAGTGAAAATGTGAAAGAGCATGAAGGACTTTTAGCTTAAGGCATCTGTTAGTCATTCAGTTTTGCCTTATTAGGTAAACAACAGTCTCAATTTAAAAAAAAAAAAAGTTTATTTCTGTGTTATAAACACCTCTTGAGAGAGCAAAGTCATCATTACAATTACATATGACCTCTACCGCTTGAATTCCGGGGAAAATAATCACAATTCATAGAGTTAATTAAAAGTACACAATGCTGCAGAAAATTGAAAACTGTTTGAAAATAGAGAAAATTTTATTTGGTAAGTAAAGCTCCAGGTGCAGCTGTTTCTCAGACAAATAGAATTTTTTTTTAAATCCCTGCTGTTATAATTATAGTCATAGTTATTATTCTGCAATTTCCCAATTTTTCCAGTCTCTTGAACACTATAGTACTTACTGTTAAAATTACATATGTTGATAAACTAGGTGTTCCATAGGTTGGCTTGAAGTGTGAGTTGGTATTTTGCAAATCTGATAGTTTTTTCATGATATTAAAATATGCGTATGTGTATGTATACATACACATAAAGATAGATGGTTTCTATGCGTCCACCGTGAAATGTAACCATTAGGTCTAATGTAGACCCATTGTGTCTACATTAATGTGACCCATAGTGTCAATGGAACACTGAAATAGATGATTTGATTTCTCTTAAGAGATTAAAAATCTAGTAATAGAATTATCTATTTGCCCATTTGGGGAGGCTTCTGGTTCTTTTATAACATTGTTAACTTTAGCATTCATTGCTTATAATGAATAGACAGAAGAGCTACAGCCAAAGGGCTTAGTCAGAATTGGGATTTCAATAATGCTGTTCACTAAATAAACCAGAGACAGTGCCTGTCAAGGAAATTTGTAACTGCATATTGTGTGCATTATAACAAAGCGCAGCGTACTCATAGGCCTCTAATGAAGACGTAAACAACACTGAGGGACAGATTAGAGGGCTGCAACATTCTGCTCTCTACAGGGAAAATAAGGATTGAATTAAATCCTCTACTGGTAGCACTGCCACAGGTAGGGATGTATTTTACTCTTTAGACATATAAGCTGTTCTGGAAAACCATTTCCCAGCTTATTGTCACAGAGGTCTTCTATTGATCACAGCAAAACACCACTGTGATTGATCCTTCTTGTTGGTAGTATTTCCAACATGCTCATAAACTAAAAGTGTGGGTACCATTTATGTGGAAGTTAATGGGACGGTATGCTTGAGCCTAGGTTACTCAATATACGTACAGTTTTATAGAACAGAGTCCAACTTCTTTATGTCTACTGGTTTTACTGCAAAGGATCAGCAGACTACTTAAATAGTACTGCACATAAAAATATTGCTTTATAAACCTATCATAATATATACACATCTCCATTGAATCATACTGATTTTATATGTTTTTCCATCCTGGCCTTAGGAGTATAGTAGCTGTCATATTTATCACCTCAGTGTTCAATGCAGTCTTCTGTTATTTCAAGTCTTACCTCCTTTTCTATCAGGCTGTGTTGCAGGTCCTATATTTATGCTTGCCCTTGAGCTTCATGGCGACAACTGGGAGGCTTTTATTCCTCATAAGAATGGAGCTCTCCTGTTGACACATGTTCTATGCAAAAATGCAATCTTTTCTCTAAATAAAATCTGTCGTTGCCTGACAGAGCTTACCACATTAGCCCGTAATTCAACAAGAAGTGGAAATTTAGCAAGGAAAGGAGGACAGAAAAAAACAACAGTAAAACGGGTGCTTGCCAAGACAACAGAATGAAGTTTGTATACTATGTAGTCAGCACCAAAGCAACTGCTTTATTCTTGTACATCTTCTGAAATCTGTACTTAGTTCTCCAAAACTGATGGGCTTACACAACTCTCTGTCTTTCTGCTACCACAAACTATTTTATTGAGAGTCATGTCATGAACTTTCTGATAGGTCTGCCACATCAAATGTTACTAGAAGATAAGACAAACCTTCTCCATCAGCAGTGTGAAGTTGATCTTTTTCTCAGAACCTCAACTTTTTGTGATACCTTGGGCAGCAAGAATAGAGTTCACATTGAAAAGCCATCTTCTTGTTAAATGAAAGGAAGGAATACAGGAAAAAAAGGAATGAAAATTAGCTAATATTTGCCAACATTAATGATGAAGAGGACACAGAAAATTAAGTGAAGTAGTTATGCATTATCCAGAATTGGTTCTGAAGGAATGACAATGCATTTTTTTTTATGTTGCTGATGCCCCACTCAGTGGATGTGTGTAGTGTGCTCATTCATCCACCTGCATTAACGCACACTTGAAACATGAAAAAGCAACATCTACTACAAACCATAGGTACAGCAGAGCTTTGATTTGAATGGGAAGGGGCAAGGCAGCCATAACTTCATGTAAGTTATGTGAAATTATATATGGCTTCAGGCACTACAAATTAGCCAGTGAATGAGAGGCCCTTTAATGTCTTTCACTCTATTCCTCAGAAATCCACCATTGTAAATACACTTTAAGCAAAGAGAGTGTAGAAAATTAAGATAAGGGAAGGAAAGATGAACTGTACAGAGAAAAAGAATAACACTGAAGTCAATATAGAGCAGAACTGTCTGCAATTTTACCATAAGTTAATGGTTTTTATTGAATGAAACACTCCCTGTAATTTGAAGTCTGTTATTCCAACCATATACCAACTCTTGAAGAAGTTACAGAAATTACAAGAATTATGGTCATACTCAATTCTCCCCTGAAACCAACTCCCTCACTTTTAAAAGTTAAATCTAGAGGCAAAAGAACACTTCTCTGCAGCACTAGTTTCATTTGTTTGTTCATTTATTTTACTATGTTATTTATTTCTTTTCAGTGAAATCAGATCTGTTCTAAAATAAAATTAAATAAAACTCAGACACCGTCACAATCTGTTTTTTCACAAACTGGGTATGGACCCCAAATATACCTGTTACCCAAGAATAAACTCTGGGAATTGGAAAACAGTCTAAGATTTTCTCTGCAGCACTAAGTCAATTTGCAGACATATCCAGTTGAATTCTGCGGCACCAATGAATTTTTCAGACAGTAATGTATATGCTTTCAGTATGTTTGTTTTTCTTGTAAAATCGAAAAACCAAGCACAAATGATAATTCTCATGACAGAGGGATGTCCCAGACCAAAACAGACTGCACGGGTGGACAGGCGGAAAGGACAGAAGAACATCTAACATGAAGAATTCTCTCCCAAGGAGCAATAGGCAATGCTATCACTATCTGCATAAAATATTACTAAAATGGCTGGAAGAAATGTCAGCTGTAGAACTGACTAACATGGGGTCAGAAAACAACCATTTAATGGTACCTTCACTGTTTGGAAAACAATATTTGGAATTTAAAATAAAATCAAAATATATATATTTTATCAGTAGTGAATCTTCAGCAGACTTCCAAACAGTGTAAGCAAAGAAATGTTTCTATGAATGTTCAGTTAAAGTCCTGAGTCTAAATTTCAGTCTGATTGTCTTCACATTGCTCGTCTTAATTTTTAATACACTTCTAGTTAAGAAGTCAGCTAAGAAGAATTCTATAGCATTGGTGAATGTAAAAAAACTTTTTTTTTTTAAAGTATATCTGGAAAATGAATCTTCAGTTAATAATTTTTCTTGTATTATAAACTTAGTTCTGAAAGAACAGTCATTCCTTTGATGTGGAGAAACTTACTTGTTGACCTACAAGACAAATCCAGTTTACTTGCAACAAATTTTGAGCAGATATTCTTCAGGCATATTGAGCTGTATGCATACACTTAATCTGCATATTAATTATTTTTTAGAAGTAACTTTTAAAAAGGTAAGTTCTATACAAATCAGCCTACAAGAAATAAAATATTGATTAAATACTTTCCTCTAATAATTCACTGGGGTTTTTTAATTAGTCATTACCTACATTTTTCCCAGACTTTAACCTGATACCATACTTGTGACAAAGGGATTCGTAGAAAAATGTTGCTGCAGATGCTTCTTTTAAACTCACCTAATAATTAGTTCCAAACTTCTTCCCTTTCTGAAGACTCAAGGAAGCCTCTCTCCATCTCCTGCAAGCTCAGACAAATGCTGAGCTATGCTGCTGGAAAGAAGACAACAGATGAAGACAATTTTATTCAGATCTGAAAAACTAAGTTGGACTTGCAACAGAGCTCCAACATACAACAGATGTGTTCAAAGCAGTCATTTTAAAAGTAAATGCAAGTCACTGTTCTAATACAATCACTTCAACATTACATCACATTGTTTAATCAGAGCATAAATGATGTTTGTGACCCTCCAGATTCTGCAATAAATTCCACTTCTGGTTTGCCTTTCATGTTAAAAATACTTGCTTTTAATGACAGCAAAAGATGACAAATACTTAGTAAGTATAGAGAAGCCATGTATAAAAATGAGGCACAATATAAGATAGATTATACTATAGCAGAAATCTTTTTTTTTAACTGAGAAAATATAAAGGAAAAAAATAATATCTGTTCTATGTTCTACCAGGCTAAATCTACTATAACTCCATGTGATTTACACCAGTGCAGATGCAACATCAAATTCCCCTTCTATACTACTTCATAAGGTGGACTGTGTCCAAATAGATTTAGACTCGGGCTTAAGAAACATCACTTTATATAAATTTTGAAGGCCAAGATATTGTCTGGAAAGGGATTCTCTTGCATTAATATATTTATACAACTCAGAATAACCAGGCTGCAAGATACTAAAAAATTAATAAAGGTAGTTATTAACATACACAGCTTGTCTACGAACTGCGGATCAGGTTACTTCGCAATTCCCTTCTACACAGAAAAAAAATGAAAATCAAGCCTTGTCTACATTTGCACCACTGTATAATTTTTTGACTTTTTATTCATATGCACTAGAATACTATATTTTTCATGCTGTGAAAAATAAATATATTCAGAACAGCTGCAAAACACTGCAAAGAATTATTGCCTTAAACCTGTCACTGATTTCAAGCAGATAGAACATTCATTATTTCATCTAACAACCAGCATAGTTACGGATCAGGAAAAAACCAACCAGATAAACATTCCAAATGCATTACGATATTTCAGCACCCTATTTTGGTGAAAAAATAGCATATAGGTTCATCTACATCAGAAAGCACACATGATGATATGTAAGGAAAATTAATTCAATAAATAAGATGTGGGAACTATCTATTTTGGTCGTCTTAACTTAGATAAGCTTATTTGGCAGGCACAATAATTATGAAGCTTTCACCAAGATGCCAAGTGTAACATGTGCTCTGCTGGTAACAACTGGAATATATCGAGTGTATAGACTGGCTCTTCCTCTCCTTAATTTCAGTGAGTTCCACAAAGACAAAAATACTGTCTGCTTGTCTTGCCAAATGATACTTGCCTTCTTGCCATCGAACAAAAATTAAATTTCATTCACAAAAATAACATTTGGGTGGCTGCCCAATATGGATTGCTTCTTCCTGGATACACTTTCATAAAACCATATTAAAAAAACTATGGGACTTGTATCGAGATTGCTCCCTATTGAGACTGTAGGACAGACCTTTAGATAATACTGTAGGTGCCAGAAGAAAACAAAGACTGAAAGACACTTGCACCACAACTGCCTTTAGCAACCTAACCTTGACTCCTGTTTGAATAGGTCTTGTAGTCCTGCTTCCATTACAGGTGTTAAGAGGTCCAGAAAACACAGAATTAATATTGCTTTTGCCCCAGCCAAGGAAATCCATCAATATCACCTCTTACAAAAAGCTGGGACTAAGGTGGCAAAAGAATCATAGAATCACAGAATAGTTTGGGTTGGAAGGGACCTTCAAAGGTCATGTAGCCCAACGCCCCTGCAACGAGCAGTCCTATCATAACAGGCCCTGCTAAAAGTCTGTCCCCATCTTTCTTATAAGCCCCGTTTAAGTACTGGAAGGCTGCAATAAGGTCTCTCTGGACCTTTCTCCAGGCTGAACAACCCCAACTCAGCCTGTCCCCATAGGAGGGTGTTCCAGCCCTCTGATCATTTTTGTGGCCCTCCTCTGGACCCACTCCAACAGGTCCCTGTCTCTCCTGTGCTGAGGGCTTCAGAGCTGGACACAGGACTCCAGGTGGGGTCTCACCAGAGCAGAGCAGAGGGGCAGAATCACCTCCCTCGACCTGCTGGCCACGCTGCTTTGGATGCAGCCCAGGATACGCCTGGCCTTCTGGGTTACAAGTGCACATTGCCGGCTCATGTCCAGCTGTTCATCCACCAGTACCCCCAAGTCCTTCTTGGCAGGGCTGCTCTCAATCCCTTCATCCCCCAGCCTGTATTGATACCAGAGGTTGCCCCGACCCAGGTGCAGGACCCTGCACTTGGCTTTGTTAAACATCATGGGGTTCACACAGGCCCATTCCTCAAGCTTGTCCAAGTCCCTCGGGATGGCATCCCATCCCTCAGGGCACGTCAACCGCACCACTCAGCTTGGTGTCGTCTGCAAGATCACTGAGGGTGTACTCAATCCCACTATGTCATTGATAAAGATATTGAAGAGCACTGGTCCCAATACGGACCCTTGAGGGACACCGCTCATCGCTGATCTCCATCTGGACATTCAGCCATTGACCACTACCCTCTGGATGCGACCATTCAACCACTTCCTCATCCACCCAACAGCCCAACCATCAAATCCATATCTCTCTAATTTAGAGAGAAGGATGTGAGGGACTCTGTCAAAGGCCTTACAGAAGTCCAGATAGACAACATTGGTAGCTCTTCCCTTGTCCACTGATGTGGTCACTCTATCATAGAAGGCCATTGGGTTGGTCAGGCAGGATTTGCCCTTGGTGAAGCCATGCTGGCTGTCTCGAATCATCTCCCTGTCCTCCATGTGACTTAGCATAGGTTCTTAGAAGGATCTGTTCCATGATTTTCTCAGGCACAGAGGTGAGGCTGACACGTTGGTAGTTCCCAGGGTCCTCCTTTCTACCCTTTTTAGGAACAACTTGAATGACTTTATAAATGAAAGGCTTCTCTTAAGAAATTTCATAATATCTTGCTTAAAGTATTTCCAAAAAGCACATCTTAATTTTAGCTTGAAATGGAATTTCTTTTAAAAAATAATGGAAAAGGTCAAATTAACAAATTTGAAAATTATTTTTTAGGTCAAATTCCATAAGCCTGAAGTAATACATTAGAGAGTATTCGTAAATTTTTTTCTGTTTCAAACCTCTGAATACCTCCATTTAACCACCACCCCCCAATCAATTTTTCCACTCAGGTCTATTTCCAATGCAATTTCCTAGAGGTCAGCTTAGACATATAGAGAGTATATATCATTTTAACCTGAGCAACAAACTATAAGACATGAAACTGCTAGTGGAGCTAGTAATTTCTCTCTACAATTGACCTTTCAGTCCTCCATCTATTTTATATTTCTGTTTAATCACATAGCCAGGGTTATTCTCACTCAGCTACTCTCTATGTATTTTACAGATTTTATCACATTTTTACCATAGTTCTTTTCAAATCAAGTCTGACAAAGTTCATTTTTATAAAAATATTCTTGAATATTTCACCTGATTTAAAAATTACAAGATCCCACCATCTTCAGAAGTGGTATATTCTTTGCTATACTATAGTCAGTTTTAAGCTAAGTGGACTAGCTATGGGTTCAAAAACAACACAGAAACGGAAGTAATCGGACTGATAGCTGCTGAGTTGGTCATTATTTCTCCATAAAAAACAATAAAGTAATGATAGTTTTAATATGAGTGTTTAAGCAGCCATTCAAATGAAATTTGAAGTATTTTTGCTTGTGGTAAGAAAAATACATTTTGCACCTATTAGGAAACATTATCACAGGTCTCATGGGAGGAAACACAATCCAAACATGGCTTAACTCCACCACAAAGAAGTTGACCAACACTGTCTTTAAATCCTCCATCAGAAATTCTATGTTTAAAGAGCTGTGCTCAAAAATAGAAGATTGAAACTTAAATTAGAGAACCTATAACAACATATTTTATACATTTGCCAAGGATGGATTACCACTGATTAAAGTGGTAGCTTACACTAAACATGACATTGTATAACCACAGGCACAGTCATATCATTTTTCTCAGATATAATTACACATCTCAATTGCATCACTTGTCCTCAGTCAGGAAGTAAAAGACCTTTTACAAAAGGAGAAGATCAAATTCAGCTTTGCTGATTGTGCAAAGTTGAAAGTAGTTTTTAGAGAAGTAATCAAGAAAGATGATAGCTGTTTGCCTCCAAGTTTTTCTTAGCCTCCTACCAGCATGACCATTTCTCCTGTATAATTTGTACCCTGGCATCGGAATGTATCAAAGTTTGTCCCCCAATTGTCAAGAATACATCCATTGTGTCAATATTCTCATTTTAAAATAGCTATATTTATTAATGAACTTATTTGTATTATACTAAGGCTGTCTTATAACCGATAGACTCATAGATACAAATTGGAAATGATTCGATATCATACAGCACCCTGGGTGAACTGGCAGCAGTTCTGGGATCCACACTAGAAAAGCAGTATTCAATCATGACTCTCTCTTAATGCTCCTGCCCTGGACTGTAATTAGGAAACCCAGTTCCTAGTTCCAGCTCAAGACAGTCTGTATTTATATGCAAAAGAAACCCTCTATATGCATTTAAAGGCCAATCACAATATTAATTTAAGTTTAATTATCCATTATTCAAAAAAAAGAAGAAATCTGTAACTTATCAGAAAACAGTTCTGTTTGGTACTACTGGTTCTCTTTCCAGAAAAAGACACATTTTCATTGAAACAAAACAAGAAAAAAATCAACCTGAAATCTCAATGGTTGAAAGCTTCTTGTAAATGATAAAAAGCAGTTATTTTCTATAGAAAAGACTTATTTTCATATTAAGTGTTTTTTATCCAAGTTTCAAGTATCTTTCAAAACACAACATAAGGATAATTTGGCCAGCATTACTGAGGAGGCTTTTTTATAGACACAAATGTAGGTTCATGGCAGCAAGAGCAGAAAAAAGCCCTATGTCCACAAGTAACTCAAAGGAGGATTTCTCAGTAACTTCTGATTCAGGAATTGTCAAATGTATTGCCACAAACTTTGTTAGTCCATAGTATAGAAAACTGTCCAAACTGAAGCCCACAGTGTAAACAATTCCCCTTTTAGCTTTCTAGCTGTATACTAGTAATTCTTCATTCATAACTTTGTTAGTTTTCTAGGTGAGGTGTCTTATTTTTACATTAACTTTCATTAGTTTCCAATATATACTGTGAAGCAGTTTGATTAACATTTTTTAGGGGGGATATCTGAATTTCAAGAGTTATTGTTCTGGAAATGTTGATGTTTCTTGGAGTAGCACAATACTTCTACCATATGTTTTTCTTCCTCTGCTGCAAGTAGGGACCAGGTTGCTGTAGCAACTGAGTTACAGGATGGCTACAGAGCCCTGATGCTGACACCACTATGCAGCAGGGTTACTGTCCTTCCTTGAAGGAAGACTGCCATATATTATATTTCAGTTGTTTAAAAGAGGGTTCATTTTGACTCTGCAGTCGAGTCATCACCTTACTTGTATTTACATCTTAAAGGTCTGAAAAAGTCTCAGGAGCCAGCTGTCATGATAACACCCTGGCAGTGGGGTCAATTAGATATTTGCTCCTGACTGCAAGTGGGACTGTAAAATTAAAAAAATCTGTTTCCGAGTTTCTCTTCAACAGCTCTCAAAGTCCTTTCTTCATCATATTACTTCCATTTCGTATATACTGCCCAACAACATACCACACATTAATATGAAGCTTCAGGGCAAAAACCTAACCTCTCTGAAGTTAATAAGTGTTTTATCACTCAGCTTCCTAGGGCCATAATTTAACTGCTGGCAAAGGTAAGACTAGTCTAGAGAATATGCAGGTGCCACCAATGTAACTAATGTACTCTTCTCCAAGGTAAACAAAATCCTGAAAATAACTTGCTATTAACACTATTAACCTAACATTCCTTTAGCTCAAAAAAGGGCTTGTCTACATTAAAATTGCATCCAAGTATCACTTCTCAAATTGTCAGATCTCATTAGTTAGATTTTGTCTGTAAAATCTAATCAGTATCTTAGTCCCAAATCATTTTTATGCTCCTTCCTCATTACAAAAACTGCTATTTTCAACTTAATCAGTTTTACTACTTAGTTATATTTCATTAGACACAAAAAAGCTGTGAGAGTGGGGTAGACTATTAAAGAAAACATTAAACCTGGAGATTGGTTTCTGAGAAATAAAGTGCTCTACAAGACTCCTATAACAAGAGACTGAAGGAAACATCATCCTACCAGAAATTTAGGAACTGTACCTTGCAATATATTATTAGGCTTAAAATGCACTATGTTTAAAAGAAGTCTCAAATTCATTCAAGTGGAATTATTGCCAGTGTATAATTAGTCTCACACCTATTTTTCCTGCGTGCAAACCTCCTAAATCAACAAGAGTAGCATTCAAATGTCAGGTATGCATTCACACCAAAGGCTGATCATCTATCAACTCTACTGGGTTGGAGGTGCAGAAGGAGCATCGTACAAACCCAAAAAAACTTCCAAAATGTTTTGGAGGTGACAGCCGTGAGCAAAATCCCACTGTTCTCATGTTTGTTTGAACGTTATGAGGTTGCTGAGCCAAGTTGAAATTCCCCTGAAAAGCCAATGAAACAAATTTTGTAGGACCTTCTAGAAGAGATACGTAACTGCATTATAAAGCAAATCTCTGTTACTATGTTTTGGTGTTCCTCTGGTTGTATGATACGTACAAAAAGATATTTTTGTTGCACAGCAAAAAGAAATGGGTTTATCTTTCATTCAGGTTTAAGTCATGGTTCAGTTCGATTCACCTTGAGTAAGAGAAACGAAAGCAAACCACGGAGATGATCAATGCAAAAACTGAAACCTCACAATGATACTGTGGAGAAGACATTATTCAAATTCAAGTCAGTCTGAGCTAAGAGTAATATTAGGTCCATCAAGCTCAAGACCAAGATTTTAGATAATAGTAACGAGAGATGCCAAATGCTCAAGTCGCAACTTCTTCAAAAGACTGATTTTCAAAAAGCACCAAGGGTTAGGTGAAAAAAAATAAAAATCAGGGTTCTACAAGTTGTTTTCAGTTCATCACCCACAGACTGAAGCACACTACATCAGTTCTTTTATTTAAACCACAGCTTATGTTTCCAGCTGTCTGAGCTGGACTGTCAGCAGCAATGTTAGGAACACTGCATTTGAACTGAACATCAAAACTCAGGTCCTGGCTTCTAATATATTAAGGGGAAAGTCATACACCATTAAATCCACACTGGGACCGAGGCTGAGCCCTAATACAGCATCCATCCACACTGCAATTCCCTGGGTCCTCTTGGTCTCTGACCATTTCTCAAAGCTCTTCCTGAGTACCGGTGCAGCAGAAGCTAGACACTCAGAATCTGAGCTTGGAGCTTGTCTGAAGTGAGGATTAAAATGCTGGGTGTCTTTAGTCCATCTGTTAGTTTAAATGACCACTGAGTGCTAGCTTGGGTCACCTTGTTTGATTTTCCTCTGAAACAGACTAAAAGCATTCAAAATAGTCCCCATGCCACAGCTGAAAGTGGTGACCAAAGGCCATGAGTCCAGGAAACTACCCAAGGCTGCCGTCTCAGAGCATACACAGCAGGTCAAGAAATTTAGGAACCAAATTAGCAGGATTCAGGGTATGTGACACCAAAGTCTTCTCTCTGTTTAGCTACCACAGCTACTTAGCATCAAGCTCCATTTACGACTTGTACTGTGTCAGTGTGCATTCAGTGAGGCTGCTCTGCTGTCTCGAATGTAACAGCAGCGGGTCAGGACATTTGCCCAGCCCCGGCCAAATCTAAATTATAAAACAGGAAGAGATCTGTAAGTTCATATCAACAAGACTGCTAATGCCTCATCTTTGGCAACTGCCTTCTCCAACCAAATCTTTTATTTTCTAAGAAGCGATAAATTTTCCTCAGTATCACTGTACAGAAACTAAGAAAACTCTAAATATTAAATATTAAAATATCACTCCCAAAGGGTAAAACAAACTAGCCACAGTACTGCTTGAATATAGGTGAGAATGCACACAACATAATATTTAGATATGTTAGAGATACCGCTGATGTATCTGCTGCTCAGAGAAAATTTACAGCGCAGATGTATGAATCAGTGTGATGGCTGCTGTCAGCTACAAATATCATCTGCATATTACGCACCTACCACATGCAAAATACTCCCACAATGATCTTATTAAGGAGGCTGTGCCATACATCAAAATAATGCTATACCTACAGCAGCCCGTAGGTACTAAAATATGCCCTTCCTGCTTACTTTGTACACAGTGAAAAATTACACACCTGTGGGTAAACTTGCTCATTAATTCTGACAGATAATTCAGAACACATGCTTGATACCACAACTTGAATATCTGAAAGATGTAAAAATAGAGATGTTCTAAATGTTAGTGAAAAAGAAAGAGAGAAAGGGAGAGGGACGGAGATGACAATTATTTGAGCTACATAGAATTTTAGATGGGTAATAATTAACTTGGTGGTGAGTAGTTGAGATGCGTAATAGAAAAATCTCACAAGATTTCTTGAGCAGTATCTAAAAATACCTTGGTTTGAAACAGAAGAGAAACCTTTTCACCAATTACTTCTAAGTATCCTTCTTCCATCCTTTGTGGGAGAACCAGCTTCTCTTATTTACTTTAATATCTAAAAAGCAAAAGAAACTCTGCACAAAAACATGCAAGAATTGAGGACTAACTTGTACTTGTTCATGGCCTTGCGTAGATGAGCGTTCATTAAGATGGGATACAACTGAAGAGAGGAATTCCAAAAAGTTTTGTCTCAAAAAGACACAGTTCATCCCAGAGCTGCCTTATAAGGCTGAGATCATGCCTACCTCAACATCTTCAAGCAGTACGGATATTCCTCTCCATCTGTAGCTGAGGTTCCGTGCATAGTGTAGGGCACAGAATAATTTCCTGGACAGGGTATAGCACACCCTTTGAATATCAACATACTAGCATAGCCCTTTGACTATCAACAGCTGCAAGAGCCGCTTTGGCAGGACTGCCTCTTCATTCCTTACTCAGAATTAAAGGTAACTAAGTCAGAGGCTGAAAGGAGAGAGAAGAAACCCCCATCCCACCATGCATGGACAACACGGGTCCCAGAAGAGGTGACAACAACAGCAGAAAAAAAACACAGGAGATGAGTTTTAACTTGCACGGCAGACACCAGCTGTGATTTCAGCAGAATCAAAGCATTTCTCAGAGCAGCTTTGTGTCAAGGGCTGAACCTGCTGCTCAGGAACCAAGCGGTCTCCTCTCCTCCATTTTTCCTTTGCTGTATAAAAGCTATGCATAATCCACCCTGCTCCATATTTTGGTAAGGAGGACCGATTACATTGTTCATTCAAAGGTCCGGCCAACACATATGGCATGCAATTCAGAACAGTAAACATGAAAACATTTGTCATGAATTATTATAACCCCCAAGTAAAAAGCAAACATAAATAGTTACCTACAAAGAATATTTAATTTTCTATAAAAGGAGGTGGCAGTGCATGCTCACTAGCAATGAGTTGTAGCCAGTACAATAATTTGAAAATTTATATACACAGTTGGTGCTCCAGCCAGCAAATAATGTACGCAATTACTGCTACTGTCAACGTGCCTGCATGCCTAATTGCTGGAGCAGCAGGCCGAGTGCGGTCCCCTTAAGGTGGCATGAGCAACTGGTCTGTATTTTAACAGGGAGAACCATATGTAATGAAAGCAGATCTTTCAGGAGACAAGCAAGCTTTCAACTTGTTCTCGCTGCCAGAGTAGTAATTGCAGTGAAATGGAGAAAAACAAGTACACACCTACTATAAACAGATGGCTAATAAAAATTTGGGGAGCTCTTTCAATACAGAAATCGAGTACTCTAAAAAGACACCTACATAACAAATGCTTGGACATGTTGTCTGCTTTTATAGACTACTTAAAGATGTGCCCCTTAGCTCAGCAGCTGAACCATTTATTCCTTTATCGACGATTATATATGCAGAAGTTTCAGAATACACGTATACCAAATATTTAACCTTTATATAGAATGTATCAAATGTACCCATGCAATACAGGCAGTAGGTATTAACGTGTGACATACTCAAATACAGTAATGAATTTTTATTTTATAGATCACAGCTTTCTGGTCTACCATCTTTAGATAAAGAGAAGCCTTGATGAAATTAAGAAGTTACAATATACAGTGAAAACGCATCTTGGTCCACTGAGGTTTACTCATGCCTGCAAACAGCTGCTCTTGTTTCGTACTTCCATTTGAAGACAAGAACAAACATTTCCATTTGCTCAAAAATGTTGACAGGTGAGTCAGTGTTTCAACATTAAAGTAGGTCAGCCCATGTTGCATTATTCAGTATAGCAACACGACACTTCTAAATGATAAAATATTGTCTAATACAAATTTGAAGTGATACGAGCATATATCTGCTTTCTGCAGAAGGAAAGCTGCTTTAGTTTGAAATTGTCCTTCCTCCATCTATAAGAAAAACGTGAAGTATTGCAAATCAATTCTTTTTGCCTGCCTATCCTCTTCATCCCAGTCAATAGCTGGGCAAACACATGAAACGAGGACAAGCACATGTCTGTTCCCAGGCAGCACAAGTGACAGTGGATTTAAAGGGACATCATCAGCTTCAAGCAGAGCCAAGTAAAAGCAAAAAGAAGAATAAAAGCTGTTTCAGGTACAACGAACTTCCTGGAGTCTCCCCTACCAATTTAGAGAGACATAACCAAGCCGTTTTCTGTTTCCTGGAATGTTTTCTCTCCCCTGCTTCTGTTTGAAAACTCATGCCCCTAAGGAAAACGCACTCTGGATGTTCGACAGCATCTGTACACAGAAATACTTGTCGGTGGGAAACGTAAACAAAGCAAAGCTGGCACCTCTCACCTGCCTCATTTGCAATAATTCTATGTAGCCCTTCTAGTAATAGGAAGCTGGATATTTTCAGGAAGTGTTTATCAAATAAATGCTTGCCCATGAAAGCAATAAAAAGAAATCAAAATTGTATTTCTACCTTGAAATCAATAACGTGATTTATACCAAAAAATACTGTTATATTCTCTTTTTAGAATATGATATTCTGTCACAGATTGGTGACACCATATATCTACTATAGAGTTGCCTCCATGGAAAGAAAATAATTTTTTATGATTGCAGACACAGACCTTGAGTACTTACTTAGCTCAAGCAGTAAGGTGTGCTTTTTCAGAACGAGAAGAACCGTATTATTTTTTGTGAAAAACTAGGCAAATTCAGTATTTAATTAAAATGTGATGTTGTAATTTTCAAAAAAGAAAAAAAGAACCCTCTAGTGTCCTATGTATAATCTAGGTAATTATTTACGAATTAGATCATTAAACAAGGTATTTGTGCACAGTCTCAAGCATTAATTTATGGAGTAACCAGGCTGAAACGACATTTTTTGGCGTCATGGAGAATAGCCTTCCCAACTTTAAGTATGTTCATTCTTCTTTATGTGCAAGCAATCTGGTTATGCAGCAAAGACTACACATATGCTCAAAGCTCAATATACCTGAAAATATCCTTGCAGATGGAACAGCCCATAATCATAGTTGCAGCAGATACGATGGGAGAAAAACCCTACAAGCTCTTAAAGCAATATTAGCAGAGGAAACTGATGTGGATTTATCCAAGACTGGAGAAAGAAAAGTCTCTTTTATGATTATTATATCATATTATATTGCCTCCCCATTAGCAGCATGTTCATGTGTGGTGGTTTTATTTGCCTCTGACCCTTAACAGATGTGATACAATAGATTCAGCCCTTCTCTGCCACACTTCATAAAACCTCCACAATGACAAATGGATCAGAACCAACTGCAGAGAAGAGGGAGGGCTGACCTTCTAAATGTAAAACAATGGTCATAGAACCCCACACTTACATAAATTGCTTTCTCTATTTAAAAAAAAAAACAAACCCTGACTGATTACAACTACGTCTTTTTCTATTTTTAGAACATTTCAGGGTAACAAAAAAACCCTCATAAACCCTTCAAACAGGTGCTTAAGATAAAACTCCAACAACTCTTATGTAGCTATGTGTACACATAAGAGCTCCACTTTGACACTTTCTGTAGAACAGGGAAAAAGAAAAAAGGCAGTGACTATTCTTGGCAGCATTAAAATTTTGGCCAAATGTGTGGCTGGGAGGCTTGGTTCTGGCTACTGACACTAGTTTTCCAACTCAAAGAAATTAAGGGGAAGAAGCAACCTAGCTGAAGAAACAGTAAACAGAACCACTGATATCCTTTCTCTCATTCTTTCTCCAAATCACAGATCCTGTCTCTTCCAAACGCTCATTTACAGCACATGCCAAATAACCCAAAGCACAATATTACAGAATGTGTGCTCCCACATGCTGTTGATAACACACTGGTAAACACAATAGCTATTTTGATGGCATGAATTTCTATGGGTCTGTCTTCTTGAACATGAACTCTTGCATAAAGCTCAACAGTAAAGCTGGAGAATAAAGATGTCCTAAAATTTCAGCTGTAAGAACCAAGCCAGTGCATCTTGTCTTTAAACACATTTTCTTCCAACCAACATTCCGATCAAATACTTACCTACGCGAAATCACCAAGACATTTTAACTCCAATCACATTTAAGGTCAGCCACACTGAGATCATTCCTTTAAACTTTCTGATCAACCACATCTTAATAGATTTAGCATATGAACAGGCTTCATTGCTCTATCTGTTCCAGTCACTGTATTTATCAAAGAGTTACTCTTATTAATGTTTTTTAGCAGTCTCTTGTTTCTCTCTTTCCTTTAGGTCATTTATAGAAGTTGAGAGACTTAAAGTGACCATCACGTTCTCACACAGCACGGGAGTGCGAGCACTGAAAATGCCCATCAGCTCCCAGTTCCATCCATGTGATTCTAATTATGTTGCAGAGACAGATTTCTTCAATATTTACAAATTTATATATGCTATCATCAAAAAGCATGGATGAACGGGTCCAGAAGCAGTTTTTCCAAGCAGGAGTTGGCAGTGCCTGCACTGGAAAATAATGATAGCATTTGTTTGAAGTTTTTTTGCTTAGGTTTTGCCAGTCTTCCCCCCCGGCCCCTTTTCCTTCACTAACGGCAATGGAACGTATGGCACAGAACAACCGCCTCCTTGCTGAAAGAAAGCTTACGATAAGGTGATGCATTAGTTACTAATTTTAATTCATTTGTTTTTATTGTGTCTTCAGAAGACCAAAAAAGATTGTTTTTCCTATTAAAGTGTGACTTCATAGAAAACTGACTAAACACTGACACCATGGGGTGCCTCGCCTACTCATGCTAATTAATTTTCACCTAAAATTACATAGCATGTTAAGCATTTCAACTGCCACCCTTGTATAATCAATCAGAAAAAAAAAAAGGTGCCTTTTTCACCTGCCACATGAATAAACACTAATGATAATTTAATACTTAGAATGTAATTCTGATGCCAGTCAAACAACGCAGCCCATTTGCTTTTCCAAGGGTGTACTGGACTGTCCTGCGCAAGAGCATAAACGACAAGCCGTAGTGGATCTGGGTCCCAGGGTTTATCTAAGAACCAAAGAGATTAGAGCTGTTGCCCTGGGTTGGACAGATGAGAAACAAGAATACTCAGGGTGCTGCCGCGCAAGCAGCTACCCTATTACAGGACCACATGCTCAAGCTGGAGCTTGTTTTAAGCAGAAGTGCTTTGCCTTCTGTCAGCAATTATTCCAATGCTTTTGTGATTGTGGCCCTTAGTGCAGCCTCTCTGTTGTCTGGCTGGCACAAAGCAGAGCACTAAACGGGCTTCCAGGGCTATTTTCGGTGGGTGATGGGTAGCCAGACTAGCAGCCCCTATGCTATCCTGATTTATGAGATACAGCTACGAGGTTAGGAAACCACGTCTGGCCAGTTGCCAGTCACTGCGACAGACCAGTACCTCTCAGATTAGTGTTGCTCGACATGAATGGCAGCTCTGATCTCCTCTATTTGCAAACTGTTCCTCACGCAAGCTTTCCAATTGCCCTATTTTCCGCTGTTGTTAGGAGATACCAATCCCTAAAGAGGAACTTTTCTTTCAAGAGTTCAGATTACTTCTCAGAGTTGTAACTGTCGGTCATGCCATTGCTGTCTAGGTGGACGGTTCAGGAAAATCCTGTTCCCCAGGCTGAAAGCTGACCCTGCTTCAGGCACACCTGCAGCAAACCAGTACCCTCGCGACCAAGTAGCCATCAGCTTTAACATGCTCAGTTTCAAATTACCACTCTTACAAATGGGATCGTGTCCCCCGGAAGGATTAAGCAGAAGCATATATTGTATACACCAGGCAATGACAACTTTATGATGACTTAATGTTTTTGCTGAGGTGTCGGCGCATCCCTGTACTGAGCAGCTCCGTGCCCACATTCTTACATTTTTCATAGGCATTGTATAAAATCTGTTCTATTGGTTTCTCAACCAATACTTCCCCAAATAGCAAAATAATTCTGAATGCAAATTAAGCTGAGGAAGCTGAAATGGATCTATCTTCAGAGAGAGCAAAGTGGTAAAGTGATCATTAAAACGCTGGTGACAGACATGCAAACAGAGATACATTTGTTTTCCTGTTTTGGTTTTTTTTTTTTAAGCACAAATTATTTGCATTCATTTTCACTTTTAGGAGAAAAAATAATCAAGTTATAAATGCAGTTTTAAGAACAGGCAGGAAAAGATATTTCTGGAGATGGAAACAGAAGTACAGATTAAGTACTACATTTTTAAAACAGTTTTGATAGCCACATTTACGTACAACCCATTAATGTAAAGATGTGTTTAATTACATTAATTTAATTACAGCTTTGCCTGTAAGCTTGATGATGTCTCTGATAGAATTTATGGGTCCAGAATCAAATTAAAATTTATTATTTTTCTTTTAGTCAGACGGACGAATCCCAGTTCAAGATTTAGGGCCACACTGTACTTGGCATTGTACAGTCTAACATGACCTAAACTCTCCAACTAACACACATCTAAGCATGATTACAACAATAAAATCAGTAAGAGATAAAGTCAAATATAAAACAAAAGCAGACTGCACAGCAAACTTTTTTTTTTTAAGTATAGCCAACTGTTTCTCTCCTTGTTCCCAATCAGTATTTTTTCCATTTCAATGGAATTGTCAGTTCTCACTTGCTTAGGTGATAAAAATGAGGTGGTTTTTCACAGGCTCAATATCCCTCAGAGACACTTCAAGTGGTATGTCTTATCCAATTCTCACTTTAACAAGCTGGACAACTTTCTTCACACAACTTCCAAGTTCAGGCAGTACCTAAAGCGTGCTCCACATGTCTGACCTTGCCCTGCTGAAGTAAATGGGAAGCTTGGTTGTTTTTTTCAGTGGACCTCAGATTTCATATGCTGCTCTAGAGGTCAGGAAAGCTGAAGCTGAACCTTGGATCACTAAATTCAAATAAACTTCAGGAATTACCAGGCCCAGCTGAGCACTTCAAAGCTGGACCCTACCTCTAATGGTAAGAAAAATTATCCCTGTCCTGACTATACATCAAGCAGTATGAATCCAAGCTTTGTTTTCAACTGAGCCATTTCAACTGCGGCTGCTAAGCTTTGAGGATAGAATAATATATTCATAAATGCCCTCAGTGAACACACCCAACATGGAAAGAAGCCACAACACTGATGCTACACAGTGCCTTCCAGATTTCCATGCATTTAAAATATACTTCTTTGTGACTAGTTGCTTTGACAATCTTAACTTTTGAGAGCCAAATATGAGATATCTTTCATCAGCTGCTTGAAACCAGATGCTTTCAGGAGGTCAGAAGCTGGGTATCCCAAAAGGGATAGACTCAAAAGAAAGGGATACACTCAAAATAAGTTTTTGAAATGTACATCATTGTACTTTAGATGAGGAATAGAAAGAGAAATTATTATTGCAGTATTAACACTACTATTAACACTACTACTAACACTATTGTGTTAACTCTTCTATAAATCAGGTTCATTCAAGTGGGCCAAAACCACCATTACCTGCCATAAGGAAATGAATTTAGCACACTGGTCTTGCTCTGTCCAGAACCACCCATTCGTTTAGGGTGCACATCTCTAGACACAATGCCCTGGGTTATTATTTGCTTCCTAAAACAACCCTTAACTGTGTTTTTCTGAAACATGCGTCTCTCTAGATTTGTCAGGGTGACACAGTACCGTGCGAGACATCATGTCCGATTACATCAGTCAGACTGCATTAAGCTGTGTCAGTAATGACTGCCAATGTGACTGATATAACTGGGTGTGACACAGCACCACGCTGTTTCCTCATCTGTGAAATACGAGATGGATTTGGGGGCAAGGACAAGAGGAAAAAGAAAAATCACAGAAATGTCATACCAATAGAAAAATAATTTAAAGAAACCTTTTCCTGTGCTCCCTTTCAAAACCAAAATTGATTGAGATTCTTTTATTATCAGAGGGACTAAAATAACAGTAGTGAGGTATAAGATATCTCTGCAGTCAGCTGTGCAGATGTCTGTGTTGTACTGAGCACATCTTTTTAAAGAAAAAGCATGAAAACTGCAGGATGGAGCCTAAAGAGTTTTGCATGTAAGGAAGCACTGCTTACTCGAAAACCTGCATGGCCACCCCTTTGACACTTCTAGGAGAAAGCTCACCTCTCTAATAATTCTGTACATGTGAACACAGCGGGTAAAAAAAGCAGTCCAACACTTCTGGAAAACCGTAAAAATTTGGTGGACCCTAAAGGCTTCTGGTTACTGTTTTATGATTAAGTATTTTAACATCTTTAACATGCCAGTCACTAACAAATTCCTAAGAACTCTTCCTGTGGCCATCTGATCCTTTTGGCACTGGCTTAGGACTGTCAAAGGCATTTCCTTCCCTTGGTGACTGACAGGGGATTAGGATCTGAGTGTGCCCAGGCTGCAGAGCAGGGGCCAGGAGAGCCTGCAGTTACAGACCTTTAAAAGCCTCAGTCTTTCAGTACTAATGTAGGCTCACAGACGAGATTTAAGCTGTCTTCAGCATTGCCAGTATTACAGAAGCCAGCATGTTACTTGCCATGAATGCATCCTCCCTAACCCTCAAAAAACTAGGCAGTCATGAGAATCCAAAACAAATCAAAGCCTGGAAAGCAGCTAGAACAGTAAGACTTTCATATGGTACACAGGAGAAAAAGTCAGCCTCTTTCAAAGCAGATGACTTTCTAAAATCCCGCACGAAACTAAGGCAAAAAATTACAAGTAGTAACAAGCACATAAGGACCATTTATCTTTTTAACTTCCTACTATATTTTATTTCCTGGCCAGTTGGAGAACTCTCACAGCCAAATCCTCAGAAAAGCTAGCTGTATATGAGCTGCTACACTGCTACGTCCAATAGAAAGCACTCAACTCGAATTGGCAGAGTCACATCTTGAGCAACAAGATGAATCGTGGCTCTTCATCTTCCATCTTTGCCTCTGTGCTGAAATTACATGAGGCATGTTCAAGTCCTTGGTACCACCAACACTAGAAACTGGAGTTACCAGACATTTTGTATGGGCTGACACCCATCTAATCCTAAGATTTAGCTTGTGTCATACTTTTGTAGCAAAATAAATCATACTTAACCAAATGGCTATACTAAATGCAACTTTACAGGAGTGAGGGTTCAGAGGAAGAGAGTAGCCTTTTTGTAGGCGGCAGCTGACGTAAGAACCCCAAGTATTACATATCATTACATATGGAACATACATAGATCTAGCTTTGCCTTCTACTACCTTTTTTTTTTTTCCCCCAGTTAATAAGACCCAGCAAAGCACCTCTGGGTTTGATACTACCCCGTGCATGGCAGAAAGAGCACAGCACTGGCAGGTAAAGTAACCCCTGTTAATTAAATCCATTACAAGCAGC
>NW_010533793.1:24570-40219 GCF_000687285.1 Phaethon lepturus
GCAGCCATACAGCGGGGTCGAGGAAATAGGGAAATATGCCTCGCACGGGCTGGAGGAAGACGAAGTCACACGTGCAGCAAACACACAGACAGGCAGAGAAATGCATGACACGTTCAAAGGCAACATATTGATCGTTGCTAACCGATCCCACAGCACGCTCTCTGCCAAGCGCTCGGTCCTGTGTTAGCTTGAGCTAACGGCCCAGCCGCAGGGGAGATACGCCTGCCAGTGAACCCACGAGCTCAGGGAGGGGCAGGCGGCTGGGTGAGCTAAACACATCTTTCCTCCCTTTACAGCAAAACAGCTGACAAGATTTTTGCCCTATACGCAAACAGCTGTGTGCAGGTCTTTAAGCCAGTTTTGCGGTTCAGTAGCAACTCGACCATATAGAAGCAACGGATAAAAAAACCCTTTTGAGGTTGCTTGCTGCAGAAATACAATAGACTCAAATATGTTTTTACGTATGCACAAAAATTAATCTTTAAAAAAATAATTTATATTAAATCATTCACTTCTTAAAAGAAGTTTTCACATTTACACACATGGAAACATGTATTCCAGATGTAAATACACAAAGGTATTTAAATACCTTGATCACTCTGAGCTTTCACCTCAAAGACTAGTATACGAAAGCAAAAGAAAAATAATTGGCCGGGTAATGCTTACAGTCACACACAGGTACATTTGAAGGTCCATCCCTGTCCTTAAACTCCATTTCTAAATGCATCCAAGTGTTCTGATAAAGATCAGCCCTCAATGTGAAATAGGAAGTGAATGCATTTTTGCTTCATTTCAGCCTTATCTCCAAAGGTCATCTCTCCCACCAACACGTTTTGCTTACAACAGAAAAGAGACTATATTTTCCATGATGTTGCCTCAGTAAATTGCGTGAGTCAAATTAATTTGTATGTTCATTTTCCACAAAAAGTTTTCTGAAGCCTAGAGCTCTGTACATGAGAGTATGTATAAACTAATTGTCTTCAGGAGGAAATTATGCGAATATTGAAACTGGGAACTCTGTATGCAAACTTCAGCATTAAAGAGCTGAACAGAATGCAGAGCATAAGCCTACAGGTGGAAATATAATTTACTACAAATGGCTTTGTATCTCATGCAGAAAAGTTACATTTCCCACTTCTCCACCTTACACGCTGCTGAATAGAAATGGAATTACAGGATATTACTCTTTGGACTTGTGGTAGGGAAGAAATTAGTGATACTTCTAACTTTAATTGATTGAACTTTAATTCTAATTTCTAATTCAAATTCTGCTTTCCAGTTTTACAATCAAACTTAGAGAAAGAGAGTCTATGTCTGTTTGAATATCTAGTTGCAGAGACACTCATCAAGCACCGGTTCTAAGACATAGCAATCCTTCCTGCTTTCAAAAGCTTTTTCCTGTGCAGAAACAGTCACAAGGCTATACAAAATAGTGCCGTGTACCAACATTTTAGACTGTCATAAGGTCACTAAGTCAAGAATTTATTGGCTACATCTTCTTATCCAGTGTCATGCAGGAATCAGCCGATGTTAGCCATGTTTTCAAAACACTTCTGCACAGTTTTGAAAGAAACAGCAAAGCTACAAAGGAATGAAGAGAAACCATCTCCTTTGGACAAATGCAATAGAATCATGTTCTCTTCCAGGGCCCTGAGCAAACTCAGAGTTTACTTCGGTATCCTTTGCTCAACCACCAATGAAAGTTTGAAACAAGTTATTGAGTAAGGAAACACCCTTCTCTTGGGAAACGGATCTGCAGCCAAGACATGGTGCATCTTCGAGGTAAGGCAGGGTGAGACCAAGTAATCAAAGGGAATTCTTTAGTCTAGTTCACCCCATGGTGCCCTACTCCTTCACGCAAAGGCATCTCACCTGGTTTCACACAGAGGCTGCTATATCAAAGAGCACATAGAGATGCTACCAAACATAAACCTACAGCAATTCTTGGAGCAACAGAAGAAAGACGCAAGACTGATACACAGTCTGCTTTCTGGTGATGTGTTAGCTGAGCCAGCCATGTTTTTCTCAGGTTCTCTCTGTTTCCAAACACTGAATTAGATTTCAAACACTTCCAACAGCAGTCAAGTAAGATAGGCTGATGAGACATTTCTGTGAGCATCCCTAATTTGCTATGGACCTAGAGTGTTCTTGACCATATGCAGAGCACAAAAGAAGCTATCAACCCTGTCTGGAGCATGTAATGATCTAAAGAGAGCTTTAAACATTTTAAACAGTAGACCAGAACTTACTCCCTAGAAAGGTACATACTGGAGAGCAAATTCCTTGCCATTAATGTGCATATTATAAATGAAATCGTAAAAAGCTAACCAGCCCAATGACACCTTGATGCCCAGCTACAAGCAATGAACACTGACATGGCTGAGATGTCTGCCTGGAAGCTATCTTCTAACCCAGATGACAGCAACAGAAAAAAATACATTCAAGAGCTTGGCATCTGAGTCTTGCAGCTGTCGAGCACAGAGTGGCCACAGGTGTTACTTCCAACCATGAAATCCACTAGGAAGGGAGGAGGCAAACGCGAGTACAAATGCTACGAGCAAAACAGGGAGTGCAGGGCAGACATAAAAACCCTTCAGCTGCCAACACAGCGGCATAGATATCTTCTGACTATATATACTTTGTGACATAGAAACAGCAATCAAAGTGGTAATCTTAACCTGTTGAGCATGTGCCTTTAATGCAGGCAAGTCACCACCTTCCGAAGAGTCTTAAAAATACGAGCCGGGGGGTTGTAAAAAAAAATAATTAGAATTACCCATATAGTCAGAGCATTAAATGACTGAGGGGAGAACACACAGCAGTTTGCTGCTTTCCTCGGTGACTTCTCAGTGATGTGGAGATCTACCCATTTCTATCCATTTTTCCACTTCCTCTGTTTAGGCCTTCTCCTTTCTTCCCTGTGGTCAGCTGCCATGTCTCATCATTTGAGCCATCCATGCAGGATACTGCTTTCCCAAGTGTCGTCCTTACAACTGTACTCATGTCCTCTATAGCGCTACGTAAATAGCTACGTGAAAACTAGTAATATTAAAGGTGACTCTGTGAAATGGCCGAGGAACACATGTCAACTTTCCATAGTTACCAAATTAGAGTAATGAGTCATTTGCAGCATTTGTAACAGGAGAAGGGTCACTCCCAGTGAACACAAGTCAAGTCATTCCCTCCCGTTTCCTTTCCTCCCTCCAAAATACGCCTGCGCATAAAATGGAAAGTTTCAGCAGCGGAATACTGGCAAAGTTGCTACAACAGTGCAATCCTGCAACACACAGAAAAAAAATCCGACAGACTTGCTATGGCAGCCAAGGGACGATGCAGCGTTCAGCTACCCTCCTATAAGCCGCTTACTCACTCCAGGAATGGAATCCACCGTTATCCCATCCCTATGCATATTTTAATTCCTCACGTTTAAAAATAGAAATTAACATAAGAGAGCAGTAAAGGCAACATTCCTCATGAAAAATACCTTAATAGCAATAGCAAGCACTACTTCCATCTCATGGAATTTCAATTAAAAAAAATTCCTTGCTTTTCCTACAATATATTAAATATGTTTTTTTAAAAATTTTACCAAATCCAAATGTTTTTAAAAGCCAGCTTTTCCTCCCCCTTTCCATTTGTTCCCTTTATTTATAAATACATCTGTAATAATGAAATATATACACAATACTAACAGACTCTATTCCTTAATCCACAGAAATTTTGAAAAATTAGCTAAATCCCTTCCTGTTATTTCCTATACAGCCTAAAAATTTTTGAAAATGCAAGAAATCAGTTGCTGTGTAACCACAATGGTTAGACCATAGATAGTCCTTTAGATATCCGAAAGAGGACATCATTTAAGTGCCTTACTTTTTAACTATGGCATGTTCAAACTATTAAGGTGGACGATAGATCTATGTGAGCCCTTACACTGTAAAAGTAAAATACGGATTAATCTTATGCAGAATTTTCTACAGCTACATAAAAGAGACTAATTCCCTTAACAGCCTTTACATTACAATTGGTCTCTCTGTCCATTTATTCCAAAGCTTTTTCTTTTAGTAATAGCACTTTGCAACTGAAAGTCTGAGAGCATGAGCACCTAAATGATTCACTCAAACTGAAAGACCGATGTTGATGTTTAGCATGGACTAATTCTCTAGCTACTGGTTAGGGGTGATGCCTACATAATGTGCTGGTGTGCACAGTGTGCACACTTCCATGGTTACCAATAACACGAAGTCTAATGAGCAGCCCAAGAACCCATGACCATGAATTTTACTAGGCATCAAAAAGGTCTGTAGCAACTAATGATTAAAAATATTTCCATGGCACCACTATTACTTATGATTCTGTACCTCTAGTACTTCAGAAGTTACAGATGTCTGTAGCATGTAATAGATTTACAAATACTAAGTTTAAATATCAATAGAATTTACACATTCAACTCATTTAAGCATTTAGTTATCTAACCTGTCTCCAATTTGTGGCTAACAGTGCCCAAATACCTTAAATAATAAATCGACTTTATCAATCTGCATCACACAGCCCAGTTTCACTTTAGGGACAAACTATTTTCATGGTACTATGTTGCGTTTATTATTACATGGGCTTCTGAAAGTATGATGAACTGAGACAGACTTGCAAGACTCGCAACATTAAAGAAAACCATTTACAGCTTTCAAAACAGAAGGAAAAACAAAAAACAAAAAACAGGTATTGTTGTTGGCTTCGTTAATGCCCATCTTGGGATAACAGACTGGCTTTCATTAAAGCCACAAAAAAGTCTATTACTTGCTTTGCTGTCTTCATTCTCTGCCCCCCTCATCCCCCAAGTTCCCATTACAGCACAAGCTTTTCTAGATCTGATGCCTGACAATGAAATGGAGAGACTACTAAAGAACTCTATCCAAGCATCATCCCAACTCTCATTACAAGTTAGATATAACCTACAACTTGCAAAGCCTCCTATTTTCAATGCCTATGAACAATGGACTAAATGGGCTACATTATCAACTTATATTACCAACATTTTCCAAAGCTATAATATATTCTGCCTTGTCCAACGTCTTTTCAGTGAGGTAAACAGTAAGATCTGAACTACACAGGCATGAGGCCCTGCAAAAGTCAGATGAGCAATCTGGAAAAAATGGGGAATGCTGGAAAATGTCAAGGTAGGTTCTAGGGAGGACGTGACTCATACGTTTAAGGATTTCCAAACATCTCTTACCATTATTCATGACCATCTCAAAATGTAAATGGCAAAATATGGAGGTCCCTTTACAACCTGTTAAGTTCCATCTTAGCGCAGTGAATATTTTTCCCACAGCAAACCATATATATTTGAAGGTAACATCAGGTGGTTTTCTTTCTATCCCAATGCTGCATAATTGCACTGAAATGAAGAAGCTTCTCAGCTTTGCTGTGATGGGACCTCAAGCTGGCAATTTTCTTGAAATGGGGCTGCCCTAGTCTTTTCTGAGAGCGCATCTACCAAAACACTCCAAAGGAAATACGTTTTTTATATTCTGTTACCCCCATCCCTGCCTTGTTTTTATCACAATGGGGAGGACTCTGTTGCCTGTTGCTGCTAGGGACACCCTAGGGCATCTGAGACATCTGCATGGGATCGGATATAAATGTTATCCTAGGAGTTAGTAGCTATACCCAGGAATGCAGGGTTAGGAAAACAAATATCAAATCACCACTATTTAAATAAACGCCCTGAGTAAGGTTTCTTGCAGAAAATTCATAATTTATGTGACTGACTTTAAATTGTATTTTAGAGATTACGTTCATGAATAACAACTAACCTAATGTGAATTTCTTATAATAAATGTTTTTAAATGTGATGATTTTCTAGGAAATGTCCCTTCTGTTTCATAAATCTAACTAGCTTAGATATAGCTCTATTAATTCATTAATACATAGCTAAGGCTTCAGTGAAACATTACCATGTTAATTAAGTATTAGGTACTTCAAAGTGCCAGTCCCGTCAATGGAACTGTGTTCCTCAAATTCCAAAAGACCAAAATAGCTTTGTTGCATCACTGTAACATTCATATGGGAAGCCCTTCACAAAGCAACCACAAATTATGTCTCAGGAAAGAAGGGATGCTGCCAGCAAGAAGTCAGAACACACTAGTTCATAAGGATAAGAACCAAAGGAAACAAAATTTGAACCCAATAATAAAAGTTGGAATTACACTTAAAATAAAGCTTGTTTGGAAACCTTATATTCTTGAGCAGATAGGATTACTGCTTTTCCTCTTCAGTGTCTGGATTAAACAAAAGCAAAACTCAATCAAACTGATCTCAGTCAAGCTAAGATTTGACGTGCCACTGAAATAGCACTTAAGCAGTCACCTGCCCTACCTGAAACATATTGACGGGCTTCATGTACGCAAAATTCTCTAAAAAGAAAAAATAGTACAACATTAATGTTGTGATTTATGGGATACCTGATTGCTGCTCCATGGCAAAATGTGCACATTTCAAAAACACTGTTAAAAATATTATGCAATCAGCCTAGACACCAATGTTTAATTCTTTTCCTTCCATTTGTGTTCATGGTGGGACATACATATTATAAAACACAGGGTGAAATTCACAACTGAGGTTAATGCAGCTGTTTAGTTTTACACTTGCCTGACAGAAACAAACATGTTTTAGATAAAGAATTATGAAAGTGTAAATTGAATTGAATTGTAAAAACCTTTAGATGCTACATTTTAAATACTCTGTTGTCTTAAAAGGCAGGAGCAATGTTGTAAGTTGTTGTACAGGTGTGGAGTTCATGCAACTTAAAGATTACAATAACTGAGAAACAGTCTCCCCCCTTAAAGAAAAGTGGAATGCTGAACTATTAGCTTTTATAAAACATGCTCTGTTTGTTTTGAAACAGAAGTAATAAAAGCACTACACTTAAAAAAAGATTATGAATGTACATTAGAGATAATTGTTTTCATTTGGGTAAATTTTGGTAAGATCTAATCTAGTTAAGTGACACGGATGAGTTTTTTGTTCACTCATGTGTAGGTAATTATTCGTCCATATAGCCATTTATTTTAATGGATACTGCACAAGCCAAGACACTCCCGAAGTTTATCCCTCCCTAAAAACTTTCAGTTGTATTTCCTGACAGAAAATAACCTTAAGTAACAAAGTCTAATTTCCTTGATGACCTGCTCTCAATTAAGATCCATATTATTAGATAGGATGGGTATCTCAATATAATACCAAAAAAAAAAGATATCAAACCATTTTACAGTGAAACTAACAGCAACTGCAGAATTTTTCCATATCACGGAATTTGTATGGTCAGATACTGAATTTACTTCAGTTGGATGGGAGCTTTGTTACTTGAATTCAGAAAATCAGGACAACACTGCAAATGCTATTTGAATCTTAAAGATAAAATTCTGTGTCATTTAAAAGGCCGCTTACTGCTGTGCTCAGGATTTTTAGGAACCTGAAAATTTGCCCAGTGTTTTGAAGCTTTAGAGGAGCTTCTCACTTCAAGCTTGGGTAGCTGTTTTAGATTTTGTGTATGCCTGCTGTATTTGCTGAAGATAAACAACTCTCTAGTCAGATTTTGTCTTTATGAGCCATAACTAAACACTATGCTTGGTTTCAATTTACCAGATGAAGGCCCTAAAAATGCATTTTTCAAATTAGTTTTCGCTTTGTTAGCATTTCCATTTGTATTCTGGTGTGAGTGAAATTCATCAACTAAAAGACTTCTAAACCATGTAAGCCCAGGTAATGAGGCACACAGTATGGGGGGCGGCGGGGGGAGAAAAAAAGATGACCTCTAGGCAAAAGGATGTGTTAGCTACCAGATAGTGTCCGCGACAGCGTTCAGGTGCTCTCTGTGTTCAAGGACCTATTGGGATGTAGCGAGATTTCAGCACGACGCAGTACGGCCAGGCTGCAGAAAGCTATTCCATTCTATTGTCAGAAACTGAGACCACTGCAATTCTTAAAAGGAAGACCAGAGGCTGCCATAAGGTTTACTAGATTACAGACTAACCGCCGGTTTCCAGCCCGCAAATCAGTAACATTTCACTAGGTGAAATCCAATTGTACGGTCTGGTCTAATTGCTATGTCTCGATGCCCATAGGTTTCATTATAAAATCTGCAATTAACTAAAGCTGCATCCACACTTGCTCTTTCTTTTTTCTTTGTTTCTTTGGCATCCACTATAAATGACACAATATTTAGTTTGGAACAAAACAAATCTGTGATGTCTCATTTTTTCTGCACACAAGACATGGGAAAAAATATTTACATTTGATATGATATATTCCACTCGATCAAATGTAAAATATAAGGACAGCTTTGAATGTAATCAGCTGGATGAAGGAAACTGTCATACACAATATCATAGAAGTATATTATTTCTGATCATTTCTCTTCACCAAACATCTGCTAAACATTTAACAATGTGACAAGCATCTTATTGGCTATATACAGAAAATGTTTCCAAGCAACCTCTTGGCTTCTCTGAAGAGAAGCCTTGAAAGAGCTTGTAAGCCCCGGACTACCCGCGTGCACCTCCGCTGCTGGAGATTATCAGGAAACCTATAGCTGTTTGCTACCCCCACAGACATTGCAGGCATCCCAGCCACCACCTGGGCTACCGAATGATTTTGAAGCTACTGAATGCAAAAAAATTCTATTTTGTATCTGCTTCTTCCAAATTATAGAACCTTCTCCACGTTAATCAATATCTCAAATTCACCAAGTTTTAATGAACTCATAATACACTGTGAGTATACTGACAGAAAAAGTCCAAGCTCTTTCAAATAACTGCTAACTTTATGCATGTCAAAAATCGTTTCACATGCAACGCAAAAGGCAGTGGAAACACAGTTACTTCTGAGGTGAGACTCAGCAGCAAAGCTGCATAGGAAAACTACTTAAAAAAAAAATCTTTCTAGTCATGGGAAAGTACTTATAACATTTTTTTTGCCAAATCCAAAAGCATTATACCTGTACCTTTCCCTTAGAATCTCTCCCGAACCCCACACTCCTTCCCCTCTCAAGTACTCTGCTGCCTGTACTCTCCCATTCTCTGTCTTTGCTCCCAAGTGACTGTCCTTTATTACCTCTTGATCCTTACTCAATTTCTTCTTTCTCACCAGCTATCATCTCTACAGAAGTCCTTCCTTCACCAGATGAGCTTTCCAATACGTAGTTCTATACGCTATGTTTCTCCAGCGCCTCCTTGGGGGAAAAACTGCCCGTATCTTAAATTAAATACAGAGAAACTGAATTTTTTATGTAACTCACAATGGGGATTATTATAATACTATATATGCCTGTTTTTTACTTCTTATAACAAGAGGTATTCTTATAACAAGGTTCTGCCAAAGTGAACCCAGAGAAGAGAAATTAAGTAAGATTTTCCTATAAACTATAGCTTGAAAATGCAAGAAATATCCTTGTCTGAATCAAAGAAGGCAGTGGTTTTGCTCAGCTCAGATTCCCATGCCCCCACATAGACTCCCACAAGCTCCATTTAGCATCCACCGCAGGCACAAAGGACAGAGGGTACTGGACTCTGCGCAGGACCAGAGCCAAACTCCAGCATAAACAACTAGAGCTTTGCAACACAGAAAACACCTGCATGAAGATCTGAAATCCCCAGGACCTAGACAATTAACATATATGATCAATATTAACATGGGCATTTGTACATCTTTTGAAGCAGTATTTGTTTCTTTTTATACTGAATTTCAAGGAGAGACTTAATATGTGATCGTTTACCCGCAGAGGATTCTCTAAGCATAGTATCTCCTATGTGCAAATTTGTTTACCATGAGGAACTCATTTATTTCAGGGCAGAATTGTTGATAGCTTCCAAAAACAAATAGAATTTCTGACTTAATAAAAAAATTATGTATCTATCAGATTTATGAGGCTATAGAAAATATTAAACCCATGAGAACTTAACTTCCAGTGTTTCATAAGTGTTACTTCCAACTGCTAAGTTAATGTCTTATGGTATCATTATGCAATTTTTTCAATCCCATTGGAGAATTTCATCTATTCTCACTTCTTGAATAAATAGCCTGAAACAATGTACTCCCAAACTGTTCTGGCTGAAAATCTTATGACACCCTGTTGAGAATCATAGTTAGATTATTATTTCTTGCAAATACAAATATTTGCTTCCCAAAACATTCAAGGATGACATATTACTGGACAGTTATTTCTTATTAATCTTTCAGCTATCTTATTAAACCTTTATTTTCAAAAGATAGACAACTGAAAATGAAGTATTGCCAGCCATCTCATTGTTAAGCTTAAACTTTATGAAGAGCACAGGGATGATTAGTTGGTCTTTACTTAGAATGTGACTGACAGTTTTTCAGTATTTGTGCCATGTCACAGTGAGCAAATGCAATGAGGATTTCCACACACAAGAGGTACCCTCTTATGGCAGTGCCACTGGTCATGTTACTAACCTCAGTGCACCAGGAACTGCTCCATTTTGGAAAGACACCCACAATTAAAAATTAAAAAAATTAAAACCAACTAAAACTCTGACTCAGTTTGGAGAGAGACTTTCAATCAGCAGCAGAGTTTTCTTCCTTTTTACTGCTAACAGCACTTCTGCCCCGTGGAACAAGTGCTAACAGGTAAGTGGAAATGTATACTTCCTTAAAAATGGATCATTCTTTCTGACAGAGCCTTCAAAATTTGAGGGCTTGTGTGACCGTAACACCTAGCTGCAATCTAGCCTCAACACCAGTGAATCCATGCCTGGGAATCCTGGTATCTCAAGTACTGAACCCAAGGGCCACAGGCTGAGAAACTATCATTGCAAGGGAACCGAAAGTAAACTCAGCATCTGTTGTAACAGCTTATCAACAGCATTAAATGACTGAAGGTTTTGGTGCAAAAACCTTAGCCTGAATGTCCAGCAATGCAAAGTAATTTTGCTACCCAAGCTTAGGCACTGAGGCATTTCTTTGAGGAAAGAGCCGAGTTCCTAATCAGAACAGAGTATCAATATTACTGGATCACAGAATAACCTTGGTCAGAGATCACTTCTGGAGGACTTCTAGTTCAACTCCCTGCTCAGAGCAGCATCACGGAGAGCATTGCACAGGGCCTTGTCCAGTCAAATTACGAGTATCTCCAACGATGAAGATGCTACAAAAAGCTCAAGGTAGTCTGTTCTGTTTGACCACCCTCATGGTTTTCCCATCTAAGTATAATTTCCCGTGTTCTATCCTGTATCCATTCCCTCTCATCCTTTCACTGTGCACCTCTGAAGAGAGTACGGATGTCTTCTCCACACCTTCCTATTAGGTTCCTCTAGATGTCAGTAAAATCTCCCCTTCACCTCCTCTCTTCCAGCTGAACAGCCCCAGTTCCCTCAGACTCCCACGCACCAGGTTTGAGATCACTCAGCACATCATCTTGAAGCACCAGAGAGAGGGAAGAATCACTTCTCTCACTCTGCTGGCTGCACTCTTGCTATACGTTCTGGGCTAACGCAGCCGTGGATCTGGCTGGCATTCTTTGCTGCAAGGGCACACTGCAGCAAATGCATATATATGATACCCTGCTCATCAGGACTCTCAGGTCTTCTCCAGATGTATTCTCTACTCAGCCACAAGTCCATATTGCTGTGGTTTTCTCATCCTAGACAGGTTCTGCAGCAAGTGCTCTAAAACAGTTCACAACGCCAAAACCATCATCACCACCCACTTGGCCTCCTTACTTTTCCTCTTACCGGGCACATATTTACGCTGGCTTCAGTCACGGAGAACACTGAAACAACTAGAGTGAAGAAAAAGACACAGAGAAAAGACTTCGCAAGAGAGAAGTCACAAATCAGAATCATTTGCACAGCTGTTAGCTTGGCATTATTTAACTCTCTTGTATTTTAACTTGTGAGATTTTTAACTTAGAAACTTGCTTTCTTTGTAGGTTTGTGCTGCATCCAGCAGGACCATGCTGTCATTGCCCCTATAGCCTTTGGTTATTTTTATGGTATAAATAAATTGAAGATCAATACTGAACGTAATAGGTCATTGTCTGAGAAAGTTTGCATTAGCTTCTCACTAGAAAAATTTTCCTACTATTTCAGCTTTCTACATATTCATGTGAAGGCAAATACTTGTACTTTCTTCTGGTAAACTTCCCATACTGTGTAGCATTTTAGAAAAGATGGGCAGGGCACCACTGCAGTTCAAATCAGACACAAAACTAATACAGTGGATCCTTCCTTTAACCTTCTTTTTTAAATTGTACTATATTACAACTTTAATGGAGTCTATCATCTTGACAAAAAGTGTTTCCAAATGACAGTTTATTTAGATATAGATGCAGACATAGATTAAACAGGTAACAGGCAAATAAAAAATATGATAGTAGAAAATTGGGTTCTAACTACTTTATCATTATCTGAATCAATGTTTGGCACAAGATGCCATGAAGCACACAAAAGTAAGCTGCCAGTGAAAACATTTGTTCTCTTTTGTATACAAGTGAAAGCCAGCAATATCCATTAAGAAGTTCAAAGAATATGACACAAGAGCTTCATGTAAATATTAACAAAACGGCATTATTGGTCCATCTACCACTGACAGTAAGCTGCATTTCTTTTTCACAGCAGGAAGCAAATCCTAAAATACAAAAAACATGCCTACTTAATTTGTACCACCTTGTAACACTTAGTATAATATTTTCAAAAGTGGTACCAACATTTATTTTTAAAGCTCTTATTACATAATATTAATTCCTTATTTTTGTTAAGCACTTCTCTCCCACTCTACAATCCCATTTTCCTTCTTCCACCAAGGAAAATCATACTAAAGGAAAAGGAACTTTTACCACATAACGGGTGAATATAAGAGCACGCTGGCACATGAGCACTGAAGCACACATGGATGCAAACACACAGTAGCAACCTATTCCAATGTAGGATCACCCTGCTTAAGATGAGTTGCAAAGCTTAGCAATAAAAATGATCATCCTAAATTTTTGGTTAAAAAATACAGTTTTGAAAGCAGTTATAAGACAGAAATAAAAAAAAAAAATTAAAAAACAGATTTCACCCAGAGAATGCTTAATTTGACTTAAAAGTTTGGCTTAGAAAAGTGCATCCATTTATGTACCTGCAGGCATATTCTTTTCTTATAAGGTTCAAATAGCTTTTAAGAGAAAACCCTTACAAGGGTTGCACTGAGAAAGGACAACAAATAATAGTGTAAAGATGTAGGAACGCATTCACTATGGTCAAACAGAAGATAAAAGATTTTTAAATTCTTACAAGTGTGATGGGGGGGCCTGAAAAATTATGTTTTTGAAAAAAGAGTTGTGGTAAGTAAAGCTTCTAAGCTGGACACATCAAAATCCTTCAAGCTAAATCAGTCAGTAATTGCAGGTTCCTGGTTCACAAAATAAAAATTTAGAGACTATTTTTATCAAGAAATATATGTAATTCCAGAATATGTGCAAACAATAATACGTTTCCCTTCATGTCAAATCAAACTCAAAACTAATGGATCAAATTTGGGTTTCATCACAAATAAAGTTGAGGGCAGAAACTCAGGAAAACTTAAGTTTTCTAAATGTTGAAAATCGTATAATTGAGCAACCACAGTTGGGAAGGAAAAGCATAGAAGCTTTCCTATAAAATCATTTTTCACCTGAGTAAAAAATCTTAGTTAAACTAATTAAATAAATATAAGCAGATATACAAGCAAAACACCTACGCCTTGATGGGCCTTTAAAAAAAAAAAGGGATACAGATTGCCTACAACCTGGTTATCTGTGAAGTATGGCAACTTCTTGAGAGAGGCCTGAACAATGATTACTTGAAACAAGCACAATAAGCACTGAAGGGTTTTGAAATGAAGATGTGGAAGATTTCTGCTTCTCCTGCTCCCTTCCACTCCATACACACACCAACTGCTGGGCAGAAAATACTCCAGAAACACTTCTGTTTTCTACTGTATGATGTTTAATCCAAATACATTTTTAACAATATTCCTAAATTCACCAACTGCAAAATATTTAGGCTGTTGCTTGGATAAAAGATCTAGGTTAAAACATCACTGACACTGGAATTATCACGCAATTCCTATCGGTATAACTGGCAAACAATCAAACTCTACAGCTTGTGAAACTGCAACAGCTGAATACTCCTAATATTAAAGCGAGTAATTTACATTATAGAACATCTTTTCCTAAAAAGTTTTCTATATCTTGAAAATCCAGAACATTATATGTATTAATAACCTCAAAATACTTCACTGTTTTATGGTGACATCTTAAAGTTTCAATTTTAAATTATGAATATTTTTTTTCAACTTTTGCTGTGTAAGTCACCAGCTATATCTATGGTTTACTGTTTTGGAAAAGAGACTGGCAGAATACACGAAGCATACTTGGTTTTGGGGTTTTTGTGATATGTTTCTTTAACTTTATATTTGTAAATCAGCAACAATAGCCTGAATATACAGGAGCAACGCAAAATAAATTTTAAGTATCTGTACAGGGAAGAGAGTTCCAAAAACTTACACCTCTTTAGCCTAGCATAAAAATAAAAAATTACTATGACAATATCTGACGATACTGCATGGAAGTCAGACTGATTCAGAAGACTCAGCAGCTCAGCTCCAAACCTTCTGAAGCCGAGAGGATCCAGGCAGAGGTTAGTCATCTTCCCAGTTATAAACACGGGCTCTCGGGTGCATACTCCCAAGCTTTTATCTGAGCCCTTCTGCTGTTTTGCAGGTCAGATATCACTGATTTATGAAAACCAGTGTGAGACTCCGAGACATGCATGTGACTTGTACCGGCTCAGGCGAGTTTCCCTGTGGTGACGCAGCCGTTCAGAACATCCTCTACTCCAGGTCAGGCATTTGGACAGAACTGAGGAACCTTTCATAAATCAGGAGACGCACTTGATTCAGGATGGAGTGAGAAAGGCGTTATCTCATTCAGTCAGAATGAGATTTCATGTTTGGAAGTGTAAGTTAGATGAACATTAGAGAAGTACATTTTTATGTGAGCTAATAGACAAAAAAACTAAAAGAGACCAAAAAATTCCTCCTTAAAGATAATTAAGAAAAATACTTTAAGATTGAGACAGAAATAACTTGATAGAACTCACTAGTCTGTAGTTTGCAAAGAATCACTCTAGAGGATTTTAGCAATCTCTGTATTTATTTAAAAAAAAAATTAAAAAAACCCCAGTCAACAAATAGGGGCACACCCTAATGAGGTCCATCCTGGCAATGGTAACTGTTGCAACAGTTTATCGTGAAATAAAAACCACGACATGTTTCCCTGAAGTACAACGCCCAGCCCTGCTATGACTGATGTAAAGGAAATTTAGATCATTGTTTTCAATGAAAACAACTTTTGTTCACTTATACAGTCAATCTGAGTAATACCTACAACTAGCATTGGATTCTTCTTGCAGCAACTGGTAAGAAAAAAAAATACAAAATCAAACAGATTCTCTCTTCATGTTTGGGTTTTTTTTCCCCTAGAAAATATTATTCAAGAGGTGGGTTGTTTTGGGGTTTTTTTGTTTGTTTGCTTTGGGTTTTTGTACATTCCCTGGAATAAAATGTCGTTATTTATAATCTGCAAACTTCATTCCTTCTAAAATTCATC
>NW_010533793.1:40250-53166 GCF_000687285.1 Phaethon lepturus
TCTAGTCATTATCTTTTAGTTACATCATGAAAAGCCTCCATTGCAGATGACTTTCAGGAGTACAATAATTTCCTTCTCTGAAGCTAACAAGGTTACGTGCCACTATTAATTCAAGACGATATAAATCATAACAGTCCTCATTTTTTTTCAAATTATTCTGTATTTTAAACTTTCCTAATAATTCCTCCCAGACACAGAAAATTTACTGCTCAGAAGCAGATTTTCTATGACAGCTTTTGTTTTTCACCTATGTCCATATGCCTGATTCCATGTTGAAGATACCTAATTATATTTCTAAATTAATTTTGCATTTTAGCTAATTGATTGTATTCCACACACAAGCAATGAAGTTTATGAACTGTTTACATTTTAAATCTGTTGCTCCTCTCTGTTTTAAAAGAAGGCATAGGTTTTATTTTTTGTTATAGTCCTGAGAGGGTCTTGACATTTCCTTTGTAATCTATCTGTACGCTAAGTGAACATATGCATCATCTTTAAGCCTTTTACATCATTTCAGCATTGTGAACAGTTGGTGTATTTTAAGTAGTAGCCACATACTCCACCACCTTCAGTTTTGATTTATACTGTTATTTTCTACTTTGAGCTTGTAAACATGGTGCCAAACTGTGAGATATTATGCTGGTGCAAACAAAGGATCGGCTGAAAGAATCAAGTTTAAAATGCTCTCCGATTTGTTGGAGAATTGACAGAGATCGAGGTAAACTGAGGAAAAAAAGGGAGTTTCCACTAGGCTGCAAAAGAGAGATTATAACCCCACGGGCGGTGCGGGTGGAGGGACAACGGAACAGGTGAATGTGAGAATATTAAGAAAAAAACAAAACAGAAATTCACAGGACTTGGTCTGCTAAAGGTCAAGTCAATGAGAAACAGTCTGACTCCAGGCCCATACATAACACGTAACTTTTATAGAAAACTCAGAAACCAACTTTCTCTAGAATAAAGACATCATCCTAAATTTAATTCATTCAATTCTGATCCTAAAAGTGAAAAATATAAAAAACCCTGAAAAATATGCCTGGAAACAGAGGAATGAGCACAACCACAATAAGAACTTTCAGGAAGGCGTGCCAGCGCGGTCACCAGTAAGCTGTCCAGTTACAAACTTGCAGCTGACTACTTCCCCGCTGGGTTTTGTTGGGGTTTTTTTTCCACAAAACATGTTGTTTATCAGTAGAAAACATTAGGATTGGATATTACATTTGTGGGTAATGCAGAAATATGTGGCTAACACAAAGCACTGGACTACATCTGCAGAGGAACAGTTACGTATACACAGATCCACTGGGGAGAAAGAAAAGAGAACAATATTGCATGCATTGATCCCCACTTGGCAGCATGGGGTCAGGGACTCAAATATTTTGTTTTATGAACTGATTACAGCACTTGTGCATTTAATTTTTTGGCATTAAAATTTCATAAGAAGTTTAATGTTGACTTACTGCACATTTACAATAGCCACACTGATCCAATCGACCATGATGACACTAAAAGCCTTTTAACAAACTATATGGACTATAAACTAGCCTTGACAAAGGAGCCTTTAGAGACTTTCCGATGGAGTAATGTATGCTTTAACAGGGTTTGTTGTTAATTCTTTACGACCATCTGAAATTCCATCAGGTGTTTCTTTTTGCTAAACTTCAGAGTTAGGAAGAAGCTGTGTGAACAGCGTAAGGTTTGAAACTCCTCATAGTTGCTGTAGCTCATATCACCTCAGTTTCAGTTGAATTTCCACATGTATATCTTTCAGGATATATAACAAGCCAGAAAACAACAAAATGCTCTATTCACACTCCTCAATAACTATGCATAATACTTTTTTTTCAATTTTTGCCTCTATCCATAAGTAACCAATTCATGAGCTGCTTCTCATTTTCTTGAGTGTATTCATATCTCATCTTTCTTCACAGCTAATAACTTAATTGCAGGAAATTTTTAGTTTAACTACTCAAAATTCAGAGTAAGAGAGTTTACTCTAGTTAGAAATTCAGCTCACATGGTATTATTTCTCCTCACAGGTTGCATTAATGTAATTCTATAATTCAATGTGCAAATACCTACATTTAACACAGGTGATTTCAACTGTTTTTATAATATTTCCCTAAAATTTGCTACAGTTTATTTTTCTTCAAATTTTATACTTGTTCTCCACATCATGGTCTTATATAGAGGAAAATGTCTTTCCTTTTTTTCTTATTTTACAATGTAAACAATATACATAGATTAAAACTAATGGTAATAACAGCAACTCATTTCTGTAATTTGCACTTTGACAAAAAGATTTCTTAAAAAGAAGTCACAAATCAAGTATGTTATGTTTCAGATTTTTTTATTAATATAAATGGAATAGTCTAGGCAATCCTAAAGGAAACTAAAAGGGAGCACTGAAAAAAGGCAAATGTATTTTAAAAAACCCTTAATGCCCCATCACCTAACAGGAAGGCTGACACATTGATCAAAACAGCTCAAAACTGCTCCACGAAAACACATGATCTAATAGAAAACACATGGTCCCACCATTCAGGGCATACAGGCTACATCATTATTCATTACATGATCCTTGAATTCCCCAGACCACTTCAGTCAGTCTACGTCACCCTCATCAGCCCGAAGGCTGACTGTTTACACGAACCCTGCCCGTGGTAAACTACTGTCAGAGAACTGGTTTCACCCAGATAATTCATACCGCATTAACGAATGCAAAATGCTATCGCAGTAAAAACTTTCTCTGGCAAGATAAATAGTGGAACGGAACCAAAGAGCACCCCTCTCTGTGTTTCCTACCAGCCGACAGACCATCACAATTTACACAGAGCTCCCACATGTCGATATCAGAAGTACAATACAACAATATAATAAGAATATAGCTTTTAGAAAAAAATATAATATCCTAGTTTTCTCTAAGTTGACAAAGAGGATACCTGTCCCCCCAAATCATATTCTTGTCATTCACATACTTTTTTTTCTTTTAAAAAAGGTATTTTTCATTAACTATCCCCCAGTGTAAGAAATGTACTAGCAACATTACAAGTAGAAAAATTGTCTGTAAATGGGGTTGGGAAAGGCAACTCAAAGACAAGTGGAAAGGTGAAGAGTTGAAATATCTGCTGGAATCCTGTTTGTTTAGATTAGCAACTGATTACCACTTGCCCACATCAATTACAATCAACAGTATTTATATTTATCCTTGGCATTTCCTTCTGCACTATCAATCACAACATTTCTTTCTGATTTTCATGGTAATGCCCACTTCTAATGTCCAATATATCTGCACTTAGTCCCTAATTCAACAACACTTAAACACATGTTACTAAAGGCAATAGATAGTGAAATAATTTAGTAAGCATGGATGAATTTATGTTCCTGACAAAAAGCTGACCCTTTTCTCTAGGGTTTAACTGAATTGAAGGCTTATTAAAGTCAAAATTGGTCCAAACAGTTTCCAGTAGGGACTAATATTGAAAGACTATTATTCTGTATAGAGCAGTCAATTATCAAACAAAACCCCTGTTCTTTTTGTTTCCTTGAAAAAATTTTTAACTCATAAAGCCTGAGCTGCAGATCCATCAGCTCGTCATGCCAAGTTAAAAATGGTCCATCTTTATGACCATCCTTTAAAAGTGAAAAAAAGCTATAAGGGATTATTAGTTTCTTTTTACTACAACAATTTAGAATACATACTCAGCATTTCATTCATGTTTACTCTCTGGAAGATTTGGGGGTATTTCGTCTTGTTTTGTGGGGTTTTTTTTGATTCCACTAGTCTATTTCTGTAAGTACTCACAACTCTTGTCCATGTATGAGCATACCAGAATCCACCATTCTCAAAGGTGGCAAAAACTGCTAGCATATTTCCCAAATACAAGACATTCCAATTTTCTGGAAAGCTGCAGTTTTCTGCTATAATAAAAAAGAACCGATGCAGTATGGGGTAGACAGAAAATCTTTTCGAATGTTTACAACTTTGGGGCCTGTCCTTGCAGTTCTTGCACCGTCTAGCCTCATGAGCTATTGTAATGTCGAGAATGCTCTAGACGAGGAAGATAACTAAGTGAACATTCTCTCTCTATTTAAGAAAGCTAGATTTCAATTCCTCATATTTGGCTATTAAGAATGCCTGAGCATAAACTATCTTGGTCTTTGGCTTACTCACAGATGTTCGTTGAGAATATTACATTCAAAACTCAAGCTGTTCATTGTACATAAGGCACACGGCATGCTTCTGCACCATACGTACTACAGAAAACTCACTATGGCAAGGTTTCCATGTAAAAACTCCTCATTATAAATTCTCTCTTTCTACCTTTAAATCTGTATATTTACAGAAAATATGGATCTTTAGTGAATATTGAGTTTAAGTGATATAAAGGCATACACATAATGTGGACTCTTTTGCCTATTTACTTCATGTCTCTGGGTACACAGGTATACCACCTACTTTGAACCAGGTCTTCCAAGTGAGTTGGAACACATAAAAACATCTCCTTCTGGTGTTATCACAATTGTCCTAGATCTCCTAAGTTGGATGATATTCAGCTCCTGATAATGCACTGAATTATTATTATTTTAAATACAAGTATACAGACCTTCCAAACTGATAGAACCTTATCAATGACTTTTGAAAACTTAAAAGCCAGGCAAAGACTTTGCATTTAAATTGATTTTTTGGAAGGGTTTCCCAAAAAGGTCTATTTTCATGACCATACTTAGTGATATCTAGCAGGATGCCATAAAGCATGGGTAGCCTAGAATAGAATGACAGTCATTTACATACAAATGAGCTCATTACTATTGAATTTTTTACAGCTGTTGATTCAAAATTTGAAAGATGTTTTATGAATCTATATAAAATATTAAACAATGGCCATGCTACTACCAGTGTCCCTTATTAATTCTTTGTACTAGTTTTTATCTGCATTTTAGTAACTGTCATTCCATATATTGATTTTAATCAAAACCATCACACACCCAAATTTTAATCTATGTTAGGAAGTATTTCCAAGCATAAAGCACATTGCATTGCCTAGTCATGAGAAGTTTAAGCTATGACATGACAAGCTAACAAAATATACACTCATATTTTAATGGAACCAATATGCTACACTTCCTTTCAAGGAAATATGTATTCTACCCACCGCTTAAAGCAACATCAAATTTATGGGCAATCTCTGCAGAAACTTCCCTGAATAAACATTCACTTCAAAAGGATTAACATACATCTTTTCAGAAGCCAGTTCTTAATCAATATTCTGGTTGTCTTGCTTTGAAGCAGCTTGAACAGTTATTCTTCATCTACTGTATAGCAGGTAATATGTTAGACTCCCTTCCAAAACCCTCACCTGGGTAACTCCAGGGAAGATTTCATTTACACACACAGAGAGAAATCTTTATCTAGTCATTAAGAATGACTTATTTACAGAATGACTTTAACTAGATTCCTGTTATATTTCATGCATTCTCTTACGTGATAATAGCATACGCATGAGCAAGGGACACACCCTGGCTTCAGACAAGATCTACTGAGCAATATCTGCTAGAAGGATACTGCACACTTTCAGTGGTGCTGTCAAGACTTCCCTCTGCCGATGGGCAATAGTAGTTCAAAACAGTTTACTGATCATTTAATATGAAAAACTTAAAAATTATCCAGAAAGGAAAAAAAGACGTTATCCTAATGCAGCAGCACAAATTCTGGATCATATGCAATAAGCAACCAGAATGTGGAAAACTATCCCTGAAAAAGTAAGGTCCTCCTAAGCAGAGGTGGTCTAACTGAACTAGGACTATGATGCCTCAAACACCAAAAAAGATGATGCCATGAATGTAACAGGAGATAAAGGGAGACAGATGCCTATCCCTGCTCCCAAATTAGTGTCCTTAAATCAGAAGCACCCAGCAATGACCAGAGCTCTTCATGTCACAGAGTTTCTTACATCCCAGAGGTACAAGATTGTGTTGCTCTACCATCTCAGAAAGCTCAACTCCTCCTCTTGTCATACTTAGATCTATCCCTCATTTTGCTCATTGGCAGGGATCCTCGCGTTGCCACTTCCAACCTTGACAAAAGACAAGTGCAGCCTTTCACCACTATGAGACATAATTTGTTTAAGCAGCAATTATGCACACTCGGAATCAAAAGATGAACAGCACAGGACAAAAGAAAACAAAAAAGGCTTGAAGTTTGCCAAATGCTGACTAAAAAAAGCATAGTTTGAGGGCCTAACCACAAAACTTCGAGAAATTTCAAAAGGTGGTTTAGACACTGACACTATTCTTGCATGCCAGATTTTGATTGTCATAAAGCTGCAGCAGTGTCTCATCCTATTCGGCTATCCCTTGGACTATAAACTTCACCATCACTGAGCATGAATTAATAATTTCTAAAGTGGTGGATTTTAGTTTAAACATTGCAGCACATTACTGTTAACATTATAGCCCCTGAAACTGCAGATTGTGTACTATTGTTCACGAGCTTCCTTCCCGCAGAGTTTTTGGAGGAAACAAGCATTCATGAACAAAGCTTTGCTAATTAGCTCGGAGCCTGCCTGTCTGAAGGGGCCATCAGTAATGAAAAATGAGAAGCAATCAGTGAGAGATTTCAAAACACAAGAAATTGGCAAGAAGAGCACAGCAAACCAAAACATAATTGTATTCTAAATATTGCATCAGCTCCAAAATTAAAAATATATAAATATAGGACAATTCTTTAACAGAGTTTATAAGTGTAATTGGAAAGTATATAAAGCTGATTAACACGTTCAGAAAAAAACTCTCTATTTTGAATACATTATTCTTCTCATGTACTGGTGGGTACGTAGCTAGTTTTAATTTCAACACTTTTCATGAACAGCCAAGGTAGAAAACCATTGAGGGCATCAGCAAAAAGTTCACTTGAAATTCCGTCTTACGCACTCGTAACGTAGCTTATGCAAACTCTGTTTGTCATTGAGAAGATCTTCTCATATGCGTCAAAATGTAACATTACACCAGCAAGAGAGTTTGGTGCAGTGTTAAGTGCAACATTTCAGAGGAGATGCAAAAAGATTTACCCCTGACAAGCCGTCACACACAAACACAATAAAAAATGTCATCCCGATATCACACTGAAATACTGATGCGTCTTTACACCTACATAAATCCAAAGTGATAAATTAAGAAAGGTATATCCAAAGTCCTGCTGTATAATCTGATTAATAATGACATATAATAGAAGAACCTGCTCTATTTCAGGAAATAATCAATGAAGTGATTACAAACCTAGAGTACTGCGGAAGCAAACATGTAACAGTGATCCAGCATAGCATATGGCCCTAACATACATGCAATCATTCAGCTATATCCTGAATTGTTTCCAAAAAACTGTTTATATTTACATAAAATGCTAGGATTATCCAGACACCTTCTAGACCTACAGATTTTTCTATGTTGTCTTTTTTTTTTTTCTGTGCTAAGTTTCCCAGTAGAATCCAAAAACCAGACAGACGTATCTCCATCAGAAGATATTTGCTTATTTTGTGCTCAAACTATTCCCTTAAGAGGTAAGTCTTGTCAGAGGTTCAGCAGTGGAAATTCAAACATTTCCACTACATTTAACTTTCCCAAAACATTCTATTTGAGACACGATTGCTGCCCCTGATGAATAAGACAGCTAAGATGGACTAGGCTTTGAGAGAAGACATTATCTCAGGGTATCTTATGCTTCGCTAATGTCTATACTCATTCCATGTAAATAGGTTGCATCAAACCAGAACAACCAAAATGCTAGAAGAAAACATTACTTTAAATTTTGAAATTCCAAGGACAGAGAAAACAGATGTTAATTAAAATCTCAGATTTGTATTCTTCGGAGAAGAGTCATATGCAGATATTACTTTTCTAGTATTTATTCAAAGTTTAACGGAGACGTTAAACCAGATAAGGCTTGACTGTGACTAATTGTTTGTCTGTAAGATTGCTGATAATTTTCTAGAAGTTATCAAGGTCTATTGCATAAACTTCTTCATGGGGTTGGAAAATCCATATTATTAGCATTATATAACATAAAGCCTTTGAAATAGAAATGGTTTGGAAATAGACAGAAAAGGGAAGTATTGAATACAATCCATATTCTTACTTAACACAGAAAATAGCTAATAATGTAGGAACTACTATGCCAATGGAGGGATTGGTCCCCATCCCCCCAGTTACATGGAAGTAAGGAAATTCAGAGCAAATCGTGTACTACAAACTTTATGTACCACATGCATTTTTATAATTACAACTAGCTGGCTTCTGTCATCTTTTATTTCAGAGTCATTGTGTCAGTTCTTCTGAAGGGCACAAGTATTGGCTTGGCCTTCCTATATTGCTAGCACAAACAACAGTCCCCAGGCTCCAGGAACTATGTTCAGAAATATCACAAAATAATATTTGTGTACACACATATACACAAATACAGATGTGTATCATGTATAAGCACCTCAGATAATGGGTCATTAAGTTGGATTAAAGTGACAGAAATCAAAGAAAGAGAGTCGAGTCTGCAATTCCATATTGTTTGCCTCGTGTAATTGTAAAATACTACAGATCAGTTCTGTAACAGTGAAAAATCATAAAAACTGGAATGTTGAAACATTTACTGGTTTCTATGGATTACTCATGTGAATAACCAGTTACAATATTAGTAATTTTTAAGATAAGAAGGCCAGTAAGAAACAGTGCATATTCATCTCTCAAAACTATTTTTTTTCCCTTTTCAACAGTCATTCCCAATAGTCAGACATCCATATAACCGAAAATGCAGCATTCTATTCCAGTTTTTAAAATTTGAAAACCAATAGAAATGCACTTTTCTTGTTCAAAAATAAATATGCATAACAATGAACTCTGCATATTGACAATTATATGTTGAATTGAAAGGCATAAAATGTTTTTAAAATATTTTTCTAGATTGTAAGAAATTGTAGTTTTATAGAAACCTGTCCACGTAGGAATCTAGGAACAGCTATTATTAAACAAATATGCACAGTCTAAGCTATGCGCTGTTTGCTTTTATAAAATAACTTACAAGCCAAAATACATATTTTCCACATACAAAACAACTACTCTGTAATTGTAGGTGAATGAAAGTGCAACATAAACACCAGACTTTTTGGTAGGACGAATTCATTTTTATTTATAGATGCAAGTAAGAATGCAAAGAACCAGGAGGGAGGTAAAACTGCAGACAGCATTGGTGTCAGTTGGCCAGGCTCTGCGGCATCCCCCACACTACACACACCCCTCAGTGCAAGAAGAAGCTGAGCTTCTCCTACGTCTACAAAAATTCTTACGCGTTACCAAAAGAAACGCGCCTCAAAGAGTTTATTTACAGAGTAAGAAGGTACATCACAATGCCCTGTTAGAGAAACTATTTGCAAGATTTAAGGCAAAATCTAACCACAATTTGACTGATTTGAACCAGAATGCACCACAGGATAAAATGGTTGATTTTTTTTTTTTTTTTAAGATGAACTTTAAGTGGCAGGGAATGCATGTTACTGTGTATGCAGTTTGTAGGGCAACTAGGCTGTCTTTAACTGAGCTGAATTTCTGGACACAAAGAGCGCATGTTAATTAACAGACAGCTTGATTGAAAACACAGCAACCATTTTATCATGAGATTATCTCAGTAATAAAAATTAAATACATAAATCCACATTTTCAGGGAACAAATAGGCATTTTACTGATGAATTCATGCTGTTCTTCATATAGCCAGATTATCTGACAGACTATTTTAGAGTGATCCATGTCAGAGACAATGTACCAGATTCAACAGGCCACAGCTCTATTTCATTACAGAAACCTAAGGATTTCTAAAGGGTCTTTATTCCAATTGATAAAGTAGAAGCCTTTATTGTTGTCCCACAGGGCCCAAAATAACCTTGACTATTTTATCAAGATATTAGGATATAAACAACTTCTAGCTTTTATGACAAATTGTATTGCTCATACTGGTATCAGTAGGACACTTTCAATTTTAATTTTTTTCCAAATGAGAAGGAAGATATATTTTTATTTATCATTGAAAGAACTTGTACAACTGCAAAGGATACGCATGGGAAATAATGACAGAAACCATTTGCTGATAGTAACATTTTTACTAATCACTTGAATCCACAGGAAGTGGAAAAATATCCAGACATCGTTGCCTTTAACACCCTTCTTATATCAACTTTTTGATAATTAGCTATGAAGTAACCCCTTATACATTATGCTTGCATGATGCTCTGATATTCTGGCTGTAATACATAGTTCCTTTTGCTTTCTATTGTCCCACTTTAGAGAGAGAGGCTTCCCTCAGTGGGTGTGGGTAACAAATTGACAAATTTTTGTGTACTTGTGCACTGAACTGTACTAGGTGGAAGGGCACATTTGTCCAGCACAAGAGGGGAGGTATCATTTCAACTTGTGCCTGAAGTTCTAACTATCTTCACCTTTGGCTGCTTTCAGAATAAAGATCAGAGAGTTTCCTTCCAAACGTCTGACCAAGACATTTTTTTCCCCGGAACAAAGGTACTTTATCATTAATTCCATTCAGGTGTAGGTTGTGTGCTTTATCACAGAATCACAAAATGGTTGAGGTTGGAAGGGACCTTTGGAGGTCATCTGGTCCAAACGTCCCACTCAAGCAAGACCAGCTAGAGCTGGTTGCCCAGGACCATGTCTGTACAGCTTCTGAACATCCCCAAGGTGAGAGACTCCAGAATCCCCTGGGCAACCTGTCCCTGCAGGCTCTCCCAGTCACAGACAGAACAAAACACCTTCCACAGCAGTCAAAGGGACTTGTGAAGAAGACAGCTGATCGTTAGGACGGTGTAAAGAAAGATATGAAAGCAAAATGATCTTTTCTTTGGCCCTCTGGTACCAGACTGGAAAAAGACACAAATGGCACACATGGAACTTTGCTCCACCCCCAGATCTTGAGTAGCTGTGCCTCCCAGTATACTTTCTCCAGGAAGTTATTACACTGGAAAGGCCTCGCAACTAAGCTTGAAGAGTGTTCTTCTAGGGACAGATGGGAAAAGCAGCACATGTACAAATCTGCACCATCCCAACAAGTATGATGCACGTAAACTCCATGAAGAATTCTTTGACATGATTTTACTGAAGTACTTTGAGAGCTTTTAATATGAAAGCTTACTCTGGTTCAGTATTACCACAGTAAGAACAATAAGCATTTTAGAGGCAGCTGCTTAGTGCCTATGAAAAACTTCAATATTAATTTTGAAGGTATTTTCTCTTTTTACTTTATTTACTTTTATTCCACTGCATTGCATGGACGATGGAAAAAACACCCAATTTCCTTGACTTTGTGAGTACAATTGATAAAGAGAGTCTGCCTTTACATTTTGGAACTCCAAAAGGATTTACCATACAAGATTAAAAAAAGCCTTTTCGCTATACATTCAGATAACCCAACTAAACTTTGTTCCTAGTTTCTTTCTCAACATCTTTCTCAACTTTAAAAAGCATAAGAGTATCAGCAATGTTTGACAAGTTACAAATTATTTAACCCTTTCTAAAAGCTTCAGATGAGAGTTTACAAATATATAGGATACTTTGTCTCATATTTGTAAAACTACAATAGTCTAATTGTAGCAATTAATTCCATGTAAAAAAAAAAAGCGCTGTCGTAATACTATATAATTAATGCTTGTGAACCTGATGCATTACAGCATTTCCAATTAGGGATGTAAAATGTTATTAAACAATTACACAAATCTGAAATTTTGTGAATTAAAAAAAACCCTAAAAACCAAATCTCTCCATCAACACCAAAGATGCTCTCTACAAACATCTGTGAGACCTGAGATGAAGTTCATGAAATTCCATATTTTCTGTTGAAAAGTTAGAAAAAAGTTAGGTGGTTGGTTGTTGTTTTGGGTTGGTGTTTTTTTAATGTAATCATGCTATTTATTTTTGAAAGTACTCTGGCTTTCAGAGTTATGCCTCACTTGGGTCCAGGATAAGAAAAATTACAGTTTTAAGTATTATTTCCCACATGAAAGACTACACGAGAGTCCTCCCTGCGCCATAGACTCTCCCACACAAATCTAGCGGCCACGTACAATCTGATCCAATATATGTGAAGGTGACAGGCTAAGCACATACAAATTAGCAATGGGAACTTCTGCAGCTCATTCATATAATCTAACATCTTTAAATTGCAGCATTATAATGTTTCTTTCTTCTGTCCATGTGCTCAATGTTTCAAAGAAATAAGCAGCTAGAAAAGCAGATACCTATAAGCAATTGCATTATGTTATTAAAATAAGAATCCATATTCTACTTCAAATGAAAGAAAAATAAGAAATATATTTGAAATATATAGTTAAGTAATTCAGTAAGTATTGCTTCTTTTGCTACTCTACAGTGTCCACAAGTAATGTAATCTCTTGTTCTTTGTGGATCAAATTTTTCTGCCTATACTCACTCAACAAGATTAACTTTCCTATGACGGATTGCTCAACATGAAATTAAGAGGAGCCAAAATTCGTTTTGTGTAACATTGTTTGTGTTCAGATTCTTCTGAAGGGTTGATCACATACTACTGCTCTGTCTTTTCATTGGAACATCCATTTTGACTCTTCAGAGAAGCAGGCAACTAATCAAGTGTGTGCACAGAACTACTGTTTCCAATAACACTGCTGAAACTTAAACCAAAATTTGTGCTTAAATTCTAAAAAGGGATAAGATTTTTGATAAGGATACTTACAGAATATGTACAGGATTCTTATTCATTTTCTGTGCATTTGGATATACAGTTCTAAACTTCACTTGTAAGTTAAAGAGAGGTTGGTTTGCTTAATTGGCAATAAACCTAAAAGACCATTTCATAGGACGTATTATCACAGAATCACAGAATCACTAGGT